>NC_060271.1:132489386-132689352 GCF_021613505.1 Equus quagga | reverse complement strand
GGGCGGGATGACTGGGAAGCCATTATGGTGGCTGAAGCGCTTTGTTAGTGCCATTTATTAGCTGTGTGCGACAAGGAGAAGAGGTTAGGCAGGCCTTCAAAAATACCCGAAAGGAGAAAAATAAACATCCCCTTGTTTGCTTTTTGTGGCTTTGCTCATTTTCTTCCCCTCTTGTCGCCCCTCATCTAAGGCTGTTTTAAACCCAAATTCGGTTATCTGGTTTCAGGGCAAGGGCTCCCTCTTGCCAAGGTATTAGATAAACAAGTAAAGCAAAAACTCCAATCCTTATGTAATCCAGATGCTGTTTCCTCGAAAACCACAACAAACTCCGCTAAACCAGATAACAGGATTGAGAGCAGTCATGCCCCCGCCCCCTCCCCCCGTTTTTAGGGCCAGCAGAGGACATCCACCGTTCAGGAACTCCTCTCCAGGAGAGATGATAAATAATAGCTGCTAACACTCTAAACTGCAGACGAGCGCCCTTGAGGGATCCGGATGCCGTAAACTGTCCGGGAATGTTGGCATCTGGTTCTTAAAATGGAACTTTCCCCAGAGATAAAGCCGAAACCCAGGAGGCGTCTGCGTCCGCGGGCTGACTTGGAAGTTTCTGGCCTCTTGACGTTCTCAGTGGAAAACGCAGATTGGAAAAGGGCTCAGTCCGCCCGGCTTTGTAGTGGTAACGAGGACGCAGACGCGGGGCCGCTGGGCGCAGAAGATCCGAGCAGCGGGACCGGCGGCACATCCTCCCGCCCAACCCCGCGGGTAGTAGGGTCTGGAAAAATCTGACGGTTTTTAGTGCAACCTCCAAGGGTGCTGAGGAGGAAAGCAGGCGTCTGTGGGGGACGGGGATGAGGGCCCTTCAAAGGTATTTTTAGGAGTCTGACATCAAATTCATCCCCACGAGGACCTCGAGGATCCAAAGGAATAAATCAATCTCGCTAAGATAGTGACCTCCTCCCCATCAGCCCTTCCCTCGCGCCAGCCCCACCCTGAACGCCTCGGTTGCAAAAACAAATAAAATAAAGGAAAACCTTTTGCTTTGGCAACCTCTAAGCCATACTATGCCTCTTTCTGCAAAAGGAAGGTTTCTTTCTTCTCCCTCTCCTGGCTTTTTTTCTTCTCCTCCCGCCCGCCCCTTTTCTTTTCTTCTCGGCCCTCCTGCCTTCCCCCAAATCGCTCGAAACTTAAGACGTGCGGCGGCTGCAGGTGCGCGCGGGCCGGGCGGCTGGGCCGGGGCGAGCCTGGGACCGCCGGGCCTCGCAGGCATTGATCAGCTGGGCGCGCGCGCTGAGTGACGGCGCGGTTGCCATGGCAGCCGCCTGAGCGGCGCCGCGAGGACAAGGCTGCAGGGCGGCGTGAATGGGCGGCGTCACGCGCCTGGCGCCAGAGAGTCTGCTCCGGGGCTCCGGCTCCGGCCCCGCCGCGGCCTGGCCCGCGCGCCGCCGCCGCCGCCGCCGCCGCTGCCAATTCATCACCTGTCAGGGATCACTCGGGGGGTCACGGGCGGAATGGACACAGCTGTGAGAACAAAACCAGGGGGAAGAAAGGCGAGCGCTCGCAATTGCGCCAGATGTGCAGGGGGGACCTCGCGCCGCCCCCGCCCCCCGCGGGCTCTTTCCGCCCCCGCGCTGCATCACGCGGGGGTTGCACGGGCGGCCCGGCGCCCCGGCCCGGAGCTGCTTCTCATTACCGCGAGGGGCCGGACGCGCTGGGAGCCGCTGGCCGGCTGGGATGGAGCCTGAGCGCGTGAGCGAGCCCTGGAACCAGGTTCGGGGAACTTCCAGGGCTGGCGTGTGGCTTTAAATGGGGGGACGGTATCTCCACCTCCCGCCGGAAGCCCTTCACACCTTCCCACCACCCACGGGTCTAGCAAATCCAGGGCCTTTTCTGCAGCTGGGACCATTTGAACTTTAGAGGCCTCAAATGCAAACCCACGGAGACACCAATTGACAGATTTTTTCAGTGCCTTGTAACCTACCCCGAAATGCTCCAGCGTGGTTTTCCCCATGAAAACATAATTTTAAAGGTAGTTTCGTATTGGGATTGCTGAGACAGACATACTAGTAACTCATGCCTTTTTTAAATCATTAACTTATACAGCCTCATAATCCCCTTAAAATGATCTTTAGATGGATGTAAAACTGGGTAGCGTCCCAATCGAAGCGAATTCAACAATCAGGCAGACTGGACTGACATGGCAGCTAAGGAAAGAAACACTAGCAAACTTTCACCATATTTAGCAATTTGACTACATCAGGGTACAAAAATGATCATGGGAGAAGGCACTGCCTTAATCAACTTTGCAAGAGTGTAAAGTAATACCGAGCAACGCTCATTACGAACCAGCCCCGAGCCTGGCTGTTGGGATAATGAGGCTGGCACGGATGTTAACATACGGTGTCCTTGGAAAAAGCGAGGAATGCGTCAGTATCGCAGAGCTGCAATGTCCAAGAATCACAAGTAATAATTTGAGAATCCCAAAGATGTTTGTTTACGTTGGCTATTATTGTAAAATAGTCAAAGTATAACATCATGAACCAAAATAGTGTCAAAACAAAATCTGTTCCACTGTGGCACGTATGTGACAGAAACACATGCACACAAAGTACAAGAGGCTCGAACTGTGGGGGACTCGGGTATTAAATCTTTCCAGACTTAATATCGGAGGAGAGGTTGTTCATCGAACGCTGTGAGGAACAGAGTTGCAGGCGGCGTTTACAGGGCCTTCGGCCCTCCGCAGATTTTTCTGCCGGACGACAGGAAACCATCCGCCTCCATCCTCCAAACTGAAGTGGCTGGATTTTCTGAAAGTGACATCTACCTCAGTACCACCTCCTCTGCCTCCTTCAACGGCAGCCCCGGGGCAGGGACAAGGCTGCAGTCAGAGACCGGCTGGCCCACCAGCTGAGGAATTAATCATTAATTGAAGGAAAAAATACTGTCTCCCCATTAGCAAGCATTGCTTTTCCTCCAGTTCTGCCCCCTTCCTCTTTCTTAATTACAAAGGAGGCGGAGATTGAGACAAAAAGTAAACAGGATACTTGCAAATATTACGTTTTCTGAGATTTTCCAGTTTACTGTATTCTAGAGGAATATGATTTTCAAAACCCGTAACTAATTTAACATGGTCTTCAGTTAAGCTAGAATTTTGTGTGAATTCACTGAAAAGTATTTTAGTAAATAGCTGCCAACTTTTTTTTAGAGGACAGGAATGAGTTCTTAAAGATTTACAGCAAAACAAACCAAAAAACCGAGAGCTGCATACAGTACTAGTGCTGAAAAGATTCCAAACCTCATACATGACAGAATTTTTTTAATGATGTCCATGGATGGCAGGGCAGCTAACTCTCACAAAGCTTTAAAAGTACTGTAGGTGCTGGAATGTGACACCAGAAATCACGATTTGTGCATAATTAATCACATTATTTTGCCACCTACAGACGCTCCAGGGCATAGACCCGCATCCTCTCAAGGGCCGTGCATGGAAATACAGTTCCAATATGCAAATTCTCCTAATGATTTCCCATTAATAAGATCATTGTAATACTCCTGCCCTGTTCCAGAAAGGGAACCCTGGAAGTGCCCTGCTTCTCACAGCTTCTTAGATACCAGCACGACTTCCAATAAGTACTCATTTTACTGAGTTGACAACGATGTTGCCGGGTTGCCCAGGTTGCAAGATCCCGCACTAAACCCGCCGTTGAATGCGCGCGTGGGTGTTTTCTTTTTTTAATACATATATAGCCTTTCTTTAAATTAAGAGACCAAACTCACTCTACAAACGTCACTTGTCAATGGCAAATTTATTTGCATTTTCCTTTTCTTCAGAAATGCTTTCTATCTTGATGACATTCCGTGGGTCCCAGTGAACGGTGGCTTTCTCTCTGCGGTGCTGAACTGGCCCGGGATTGTAGGACTGCTGAAAGCTCCAAGGTGTGGAAAGCTTCGGCGGGGAACACCTAGGGCGAGGGTCCTGCCTTGCCATTGGAGTTGGAATTAAGATGCTCGTTTAGATTCCTGCGGTCTCCCCCTCCCCGCTGACCCCTCGCTCTCTTCGCCTCCCCCTCCGCTCCCTCCCCTCCCGCCTGGCGCTTACTGTACACTATTTACCACCCCAGCTGGGCTCGCGCCCGCCCCGCCCACCCCGCGGGGATTGGCTGAGAACGCGGAAGGACCGAGCGCTCGCCCCGCGCCCGTGCCCGCCAATGGGGGCGCCCGGCCGGCCTGATGGACGCGCCGCTTTCCACCAATGAGGACGCAGGGAAGCTGGATCGTGTGGCCCCGGCTAGTGCGTATAAAAGCTGCCCCACCGGGCTCCCGGCTTCATTCTGAACCGAGCCCGTTGCCGAGCGTTAGAAGCTTCGCAGGGCGGCGGCGGCGGCGACGGCGGCCTGAACTCCAGGGCAGCTCGCTCCCTCCGTGTCTCTCCTTCCCCGCAGTCAGCATGAAAGCCTTCAGTCCAGTGAGGTCCGTTAGGAAAAACAGCCTTTCGGACCACAGCCTGGGCATCTCCCGGAGCAAAACCCCGGTGGACGACCCGATGAGCCTGCTGTACAACATGAACGACTGCTACTCCAAGCTCAAGGAGCTGGTGCCAAGCATCCCCCAGAACAAGAAGGTGAGCAAGATGGAAATCCTGCAGCACGTCATCGACTACATCTTGGACCTGCAAATCGCCCTGGACTCGCACCCCACTATTGTCAGCCTGCATCACCAGCGACCCGGGCAGAGCCAGGCGTCCAGGACGCCGCTGACCACCCTGAACACGGACATCAGCATCCTGTCCTTGCAGGTAAGACCTGCTCCGGTGTCCCCGCTGGCTGCCGCGCACCCCAGCGATCGCCAGGGCAGCCTCTAGCCGACCCATTGTCGAGGCGGCCGTACTGGGTGACTTACAGATGAGCCAATTAACTTTATTTTCTTACAAATCTGCTGTAGATTGAGCTGTGCGTAAATTTGCTGATAAGTTCTGACATGTGAATGCATCTGTCTTTGAGTCTGAATTGGAGCATAAACATGTTTAATGGAACTTGTGTTTATGGACTACTTTTTTAAAAAGCCCTTTCTCCTTGAGATTAACATCTTGCCTTTTATCCCCTTTCTCGCAGGCTTCTGAATTCCCTTCGGAGTTAATGTCAAATGACAGCAAAGCGCTCTGTGGCTGAATAAATGGTGAGTGAGTGCTTGTGCCTCTTGGAGTGTGTGTGCGCGCGCGTGTGTTTTCTCATTTGTGTGTGCGAGAGTACTTGTCTTTCTGTAAAATTCTGTATTTAGTAAATGTGTGCCTCGTAGTATTACACGTAGTGTATTGTCTACGTGTACTAGACATGAAGGGGCTTCTAGCTCCGGTTACTCAAAATCACAGAACATTTTCCTTAAAAAGTGAAATAAAATAAAATAAATGATTCCAGTGACTTACTATGAAGGTGGCGGAGGGAAATGTGCATTGGTTTCTGTAGCGGGTGTGATGCCCTGGCTGCTTTCTACTATTGCTTGGTACTAGGAGGTACTAACCTCCATGTAATTAATCTTATCGCCACAAATTCCATAGGGATCCTCCTTGCCTAAAACTATAGCCCTCTGGGATTCGACTCGCCGAGCATTGCTACCCTGTGCCTCAGACCCTGTGATGTGGGATTCCGGACTTCCCTATCTGTTAAGGAAAGGGCTGTTTTCAATCAAATAATTGTTACAAGAAGCAGACTGGCGCCTGTGAGCACTGCTGTTGGAGATCCAAAGAGAAGATTGCGTTGGGAAGTTTTTCCCTTGAGTCTCTGCTATTTTAATGTTTAATCTGCGCTGTCGAGGCCGGGAGTGTGTGTTGCATCTGGACGCCAGGGTTTGCCCAATCTCTGAGTGTTTGGTTAAATGTTCAAACTGTGGCTTCCTCTCGGCGCCAGTCTGCCCGCCTCTGCCCCTAGGTTACATTCTGCTAAACATGCCTTTCTCCCTATCTTTTGCAGGTGTTAGGACTTTTTTTTCTTTGCACAACAGTAACAACAATCCACAGGATCTTTTAAGGCGCTGAACTTAATTTTCAACCATTTCACAAGGACAACAACAAGTTGAGTGGACCTTTTTAAAAAATGGAAGGAAAACTAAGAATGCTCATCTTGCCCAGGGTGTTCCCTGACCTGGACTGTGATCGTAGTTATTTATGAAAAAGACTTTTAAATGCCCTTTCTGCAGTTGGAAGGTTTTCTTTATATACTATTCCCACCATGGGGAGCGAAAACGTAAAAATCACAAGGAATTGCCCAGTTTAAACAGACTTTGCCTTTTTTCAAAGGTGGAGCGTGAATACCAGAAGGATCCAGTATTCAGTTACTTAAATGAAGTCTTTTGGTCAGAAATTACTTTTTTTGACTCGAGCCTACTGAATGCTGTGTATATATTTATATATAAATATATATATATTGAGTGAAACCTTGTGAACTCTTTAATTAGAGTTTTCTTGTATAGTGGCAGAGATGTATATTTCTGCGTACAAAGTGTAATGATGTACTTATTCATGCTAAACTTTTTATAAAAGTTTAGTTGTAAACTTAACCCTTTTATACAAAATAAATCAAGTGTGTTTATTGAATGGTGATTGCCTGCTTTATTTCAGAGGACCAGTGCTTTGATTTTATTATGCTATGTTATAACTGAACCCAAATAAATACAAGTTGAAATTTATGTAGACTGTATAAGATTATAATAAACCATGTCTGAAGTCAATACCTGAATTCTGAATGATTTTTCAGATCTCTCTTTCTGTCTACATTTAACCCCTTCTCCTTCATTCCTTCCGCATCCCCTTAAGCCTCGGGACTCTCGGGCAGAGAATCTCCTCGGCTGTGTGGTCAGGGCTGTAGCACTTTGGGGCAAAGGGCTGCTGCTGATTTTTAGGAGAGCTGCACCCGGGCTGCAAGGGCTATGAACACAGAAGTTTCTCTTAGTCCGTCAGGGAAAAATCAGTTCTGTGCCTTGGGGGTGGGTTTCAAACCAAGGAGTTGCTGTGACCGTGACCAGCACTCCTAGGAGCTGGATCATTCACAGTAAACGTGGAGTCTGGAAGGACTACCTGTCAGCAGGTGTCGAGACACTACTGGAGTAAATGAAACTGCTCTTTCATCAGAAGAGAAAAGGCTCCGTACAACTCAGAACATGATTTAAGGTTTAGGGGAAGGGCAAGAAGACCCTCGGTGTCATGTTTGCCCGTGGGAACTGCTGTAACATGGCCTCCGCAGGCTTCCCCTGTACTCGTCCACCTGTGCCTCACCCAGCCTCAGGGAGACAGGGCTGGCCAGGCCCACTTTCCAGAACAGGTCACTACTAAGTCGCCCTTCACCCTTGACTGCGCCCCTGGACTGCCCAGGGAAGGCAAAGGGAGGGAGAGGAGAAAGGCCTTGCAAGTCCCAGAAAAGCATCAGCCTGCTGTTTCCCCTGCAGCCCTCACTGGCAACGTGTGGACGCAGCTTTCAAAGTATACTTAATAACATAGAGACGTGTTCAAAATCCATCTGTATACATGTATGTATATTACATTCTCACCGTGGAAGACGCTTCCCTAGGCGTGGGAGGTTCTGGAAGGCTGGTCCGAGGCGGACGGGAACTGGAGAAGGAAGGGGGGAGGACAGGCAGGTGCGGAGAGGTGTCTCACCTGAGGCCACTTTCTCAGGCCCAGCCGAGCAGGTGTTTGGGTGGCGCCACCGAGTCTGCCCTGGCGGCGGCGGCATTTCCGGCCCTTACGCGGAATCCATCCCCGCCGCGCTGGGCGGGGGCGGAGAGGCGGCCTCGGGCTCGCGGCAGGACCTCGCTGGGGTCCCGGCCCCAGACCCTCCCTCCTCCAGGGCGGGGGCAGGGAACCCGGCCCGGGCATCTCCGGACACCACCCGCGCCCTGCCCCGCATCCATGCGGTGGACGCTCCCCGCGCCCGCAGATGAGCACGTGCGCTGATCCGGGCGCCGTCCCCGGGGCCGTCGTTGTTGTTGATAATCATACCCCCAGCGAAGCGGGCTCTGGCTGTAGCACCTGGGCGGGCGCGCCATCCCCACGCAGGCCGCCCTTCAGACCTGTCGTCAGCCGGCCCAGCGCCCCGCACGACAGGCCACCCTGCGCGGGCCTGGGCCCGGCGGGGCGAGAGCGGGAAGCGCGAGGTCAGGGCGCTGTCCCCCCGCCACGTCCTTCCCTCCGCGGCCGGCGGGGCGGGGGCGGGGACACCAGCCCCTGGTCGTCCCCTGCGTCCGCCCGCAGTGACCCGCGCGTCCTCGGCTCGGATGGGCGAGGGCGTCCACCCGGAGGGCTCCCTGGCTTTCCGGGGGAAGCCGTGCGGGCAGAGCGGGGCCCTTTCGAGCACCGACAGGGTCACTGGGAGCCGGGGACCGTTTACAACGTTTGGACGGCGACCCAGAGTAGCAGCAGCGTCAAGGAAAAGAGCGCACCTTTCAGAGGGGACCGGTCGCGGCGGAGCTCGGGCCGCCCTTCCGGGTGCGGCTGGTGGAGGCCGCGCGCCACCTGGTGGCCAGCGCGAGGAAGGCGGCGCGCGCGCGGGTCCCCGTGGGCAGCGGGCTGGGGCGCCTGGGCATCTGGGGGAGAAAACCCGGGGAGAGGCGGCCTCTAGAAAATGAATGACGACGTCGTGAAAGATTACCTCCCTAGCCTGTACGGTAGTTTCCACATATAAATCTTACTTCTTCTTGACTACTTGGTAACTTAGGATCTGCCGCCAGCTCGACACTCGGCGCTGTCCTGGATTTTAATCAAAGTATCAGACATGATCCCCAGCTTGATAGAGATTATAAGTGGATTGTGGAAAAAGTGAATTGTGAAGTCAAATGAAAGCCAGAACCTTTTCCCTTCTCTTTCCTTAAGTTTCTGTTTAATTTAATTTTACTTTTTCCAAACGGCTTAACATTAATCGGGACCTACTACGTGGCTTTGCTGATGGGGTGACAGTGGGCGTCCTTGGCTTATGCCAGGTCTTAATGAGAATAGGTCAGAGTTTCTCCATTATGCATGGGCTGGCTCTAGGATTTTGTTGTCATATATAGTCTTTATCAGTTTTAGGAAGAACCCTTCAATTGTTAGGTATTGTTTGTTTGTTAGAATTTTAAATCATAATTTGGGGGTGAATTTGGTAAAACATTTTAACTATACTTGTTGATTTTATTTTCCTCTAGTGTCTTACACTGATTTTTCTGATGTGAGCTAATCTTGCATTTCTGCAATAAATTCTACTTGAACGTGATGTATTATTATTTTTAATACACACTTTTGGATTCTTTTACTTGGAATTTTTGAGAATGACATGGAGCTGTGGTTTCTTTTCTTGTGCTGTCCTCATCTGGTTTTGGAATCAAGGTCATACTAACCTCAAACAATAAATATGCGGGTAGTTTACACTTGGTTTTGGTTCTCAAAGCCATGGATAAATCCTCGGAGGTAGGCAGAAATTTGGTCTCTCTATTCTACAGAAACTGGACTCAGAGATGTGAAGTGAGTGACCAAAGGTGCACAGCAATCAGTGGAGAGACTAACAGTGCAGTGTTTTACTGGCATGGAGAAAGGGCTTCTGAGTAGAGGAAGAGATATAAAATTTAGTAGGAAATAGCACTCTTGTCAATGGAAAGCTGTTTCATGGCTTTTTTATTCAAGGGTAGTTATTTATGGGGCCTCCGCAGTGTGGGTGCGCAGCTCAGGACTGCCACTTCCCAGTTAGCTGACTAGCTACACACCCTTCCGATTTCTGATGCACTCTGCTACTGGAAAGGCACCTCCAGGCTCTGAGTGTCTTTCTGGATGATGGTTCTCCAGAGGCCTTGAATGTCTTTCTATTTCATCGTAAAGATAATTTGAGGCACAGGCAGCAAGATTTGCTGAGAAACTTAACAGCAAGTATTTTGTGTACTGCCCGCTACTGAAGCAGGCGCTCTGAGGAGTACCAACCTGACACTGCAAGAATGTCAGGGAACTCTGCAGAGGACATGTGGAGAGAAATCAGAAGGTGGACTCCTGGGTGAGAGTGCTGATCTCAGCAAGTCACGGGCCTTGGCCCACCGGGCATTGGAGCCAAGGTTTTGCAACCATGAGCAGCAGGACATTGGAACTGAGACCACCATGCGGGACCCTGCAATCTCAGTTAAAGCGTAGGCTAGAAAAATGTACTCCCTAGACCAGGAAGATCATACGGAAGCTTGTCTGTCAGCCTGAACTCAGGACGGGGAAGGAATGCCTCCCTTGATAGTTCATAGCCATTGATCTGCCCTCCTGGGGAATGCCCAGTTAGTCTGGGACATTCTAATGCTGATAAGTTAACATAAACATGGGTTCCTGGCTGCTGATGCATCCTGGCGGTGGCAAATGCAAAACTTCTCTGGAGAGAGAAGCCCCCAGTACAGACCCCGCAAAATTTTCATACTTAATGGCTTGCTGAAAGTAGGTTACAATTTAAAATTTTTTAAAACCACTGGAAAACAGTTTACCATGAGGGAAAGAATCAGTAGATACAATGAGAAGAAAGATTAGAAACCACAGACCTTTAAAGGCTATAGAGTAAGAATGACGCAAATGATTAAAGAAATCAAAGAGCTAATTGAAAACATCAGAAAATCACAAGACACCATTATTGGCGCTGAAAACTCAATGAAAAGGTTAAAACCCAGATTAAAAACTACTGCAGCGCTTCTGTATGCTAACAGTGAACAATCTGAAAAGGAAATTAAGAAAATAATTCCATTTACAATAGCATCAAAAAGAATAAAATACTTAAGAACTAACTTAACCGAAGAGGTGAAAGACTCGTACAGTGGAAACTAAGAAAACATTGCTGGAAGAAATTAAAGAAGACAAATGGAAAGACATCCCATGTTCATGAATTTGAGAACTTATTATTAAAATGTCAGTACCACCAAAGCGATCTACAGATTCAAGGCAATCCTGTCAAAATCCCAATGATATTTTTTGCAGAAATAAAAAAATCTATCCCAAAATCCATATGGAATCTTAAGGGAGCCCGAATAGCTAAAACAATCTTGAAAAAGAGCAACGTTGGAGGACTCAGACTTCCCGATTTCAAAACTTACTCTAAAGCTACGGTAATCAGATAGTGCAGTACTAGCATATTGAGCAATGGAATAGATTAGAGAATCCAGAAGCAAACCCTCCCATAGATGGCCAAATGATTTCCAACAAGGATGCCAAGAGCATTCGATAGAGAAAGAATAGTCTTTTCAGTATATGGTGCTGGGAAAATTGGATATCCATATGGGAAAGAATGAAGTTGGACCCTTACCTAACACCATATACAAAAATTAACTCAAAATACATCAAAGACCTAAATGTAACAGATAAAACTACAAAACTCTTAGAAGAAAACATATGGCATAAGCGTCATGACATTTGATTTGGCAATAATTTCTTGGATATGACACCAAAGCCACAAGCAACAAAAATAAAAATAGACATATTGGATTTCATGACAGTTGAAAACTTTGTGCGTCAGTGGACACTATCAACAGAGTGAAAAGGCAACCTATGGAATGGGAGAATATATTTGCAAATCATATATCTGTTAAGGGATTAAGATCCAAAATATACAGAAGACTCCTAATAACAGCAACAACAAAAAAACCTGATTCAAAAATGGGCAAAAGACTTGAATGGACATTTCTCCAAAGAAGATATATGAATGGCAAATAAGCACATGAAAAGATGCTCAACATCACTAGTCATTAGGGAAAGGCAATTCAAAACCACAGTGAGATATCACTTCACATCCATTAAGATTGCTACTATCAAAAAAAACCCAGAAAGCAATAAGTCTTGGTGAGGATGTGGAGATGTTAGAACCCTTGTACACTATTAGTGAGAATGTAAAATGATACAGCCGCTATGGAAAATAGTATGGCAGGTCCTCAAAAAATTAAAAAGTAGAATTACCATATGTTCCAGCAATTCCACTCCTGGTTATATACCCAAAAGAATTGAATTAGGTCTCAAAGAGATATTTATATGCCCATATTCATAGGAGCGTTATTCACGGTAGCTAAAAGGTGGAAGCAAACCAAGTGTCCATCATGGAAGTAGCCCAAGTGTCAATCAACAGATGAATGGAGAAGCAAAAAGTGGTCTATACACACAATGGAATATTATTCAGCTTTAAGAAGAAAGGAAATTCTGATATATGCTATAACATGGGTGAAGCTTGAGGACATTATGCTAAGTGAAATAAGCCAGACACAAAAAGACAAGTGCAATATGATTATGATTATATGCGGTACTTAGAGTAGTCGAAATCATATAGACAGAAAGTAGAAAGGTGAGTGCTAGGGGCTGAGGGGAGGGGAGAAGGGGCGTTATTGTTTAATGGGTATAAAGTTTCAGTTTTGCGAGATGAAAAGAGTTCTGAAGACGGATGGTGGTGGTGGTTGCGCAACAATAGGAACGTACTTAATACACTGAACTACACGCTTAAAGATAGTTAAGATGGTAAATTTTATGTTATGTATATTTTACCACAATAAAAAAAATTTTTTTCAGGCTACTAGAGAGAAAATTAGTGAACTGGGAGATGGATCTGAGGAAATAACCCAGAAGACAGCACAGAGAAATAAAGAGATCACAAATGTGAAATCGAGGTAGATACACAGAGGATATAATGAGACGGTCAACTCATCCAGCAGACTTTACTGAAGGGTGTGGCAATGGAGGGGAGGACGTCACAGTGAGCAAGCAACTTAACCTTGAATGTCAGAGGTGTCTAAATGTTAGACCAGCCACTAGGCAAGCTACCAGGCCACACACACATACGTCCTAAAAATTGAGAAGAAAAGTCCACCACACAAGACAGAGTTCACAGATGAAGTCATACAATGGCCTTTAAACATACAAAAAGAAGGTCAGTTTCATTCGTGACAAGGTAAGTGCAAATGGAAACAACATGAGATCCAGTTCTCACTCACCAGAGGGACAAAAGTCTAAGAGCGACAATATTGTCTGTTGACAAGACTGTAGGGAAAACAGTCTTGTCTATTGTTCATGATAAAATGGTATGACCCCTATGCAGAGGAATTGGATGATATCTAGCAAAATTACATGCTAGGAATCTATCCCAAAGTTACACTTGCAAAAATATGAAATAATATATGCTCCAAGTTAATAGATCTGGCATTATTTTTAATAGCAAATGACTGGAAACAACCCAAATGTCCATCAGGAGGGGGCTGGTTGGAAAATCTACAACACATCCATAAGGATGTGCTATCAAGAGGAAGAGCTTTATACACTAAGGTGGGCCTTCCAGGATGTCGTGTCGAGCGAAGAGAGCATGATGCAGAGCAGTGTACGTAGCAAGCTAGCTTTCCCGTCGGAAGGAAAGTATGATACGCACATATAGATTCATATTTGTTTATATTTGCAGAGAAATAAACTGGGAGGATAAACAAAAAATCAATTAAAATGGTCATCGAGGGGGGAGGGATGGAACAAGGTGGAGACTGTGATGGAAATGTGATGTTTCTAAATGTATCTTATTATATAGTTTTGACTTGGGGGTATGTACATGTAATTTATAAATTTTAAAAAATAATGAAACAAATGGATTTCATTGTATCTCAAGTTGGTGAAAGGAATTATGCCAACTAACTTTAAAACAGAGTAGTTCTACTGTGCATTCCTGGTGGATATGTTCTAAGGACAAAATAACCGCAAAAAAACCATAAACTTCATTTAGGTGTCGTATTGTGAGTAATAAAATTGATATTGTTATTTTAAAACTATTTATATATTGTAAGATAAGCAAAGAAGTAATTATATTAATGTTATTAGGCACCAAGATTTTCAGTGTGAGAGAACTGATGTAAGTATAAAGTTAAAGAAGTAATAGCCCAGAAATCTTATATTTGAACTGAAAATATCAATTTAAACTCATTTTCATCTTTTAAAAAAAGTCTTTCTAGCTTCCCACTGAAAATGCTTGGAAGCAATGGCGAATTGGCAATCCTGCACACGCCTCGGACCAGTTTGTGTTCTCCGATACCGTTAACCACTGCAAGTACCCAGAGTTCCTTGGAGAAATGGCTGGTTCCTAGTCCAGGACAGGAAGCAAAAATAAAAATAAAGGGCAGGCAAAAATACAATTTAAACTCTTTGGATCCCAGTGGAGGTTTCTAGGACACCAACTCATTCTAAAAGTGGATAATCAAAGGGAAATAGTAAGGCATTTATCCTGCCTTTCCAGTATGAGCTAGCTATATTGCAGATAAACATGAGAGAAACACAAAATCGGAAAACCACCATCTTGCAGTCCCTACTGTCATGGTGACTGTCACAGCGAATGTAGGGACTGCAACGTGGTGATGCAGGGAGGGACCAGCCCTGCAATGGTCGCCCATGTTCAGCAGCGCCACTAAGGTGAAGGTTGATGGGAGTTTTCTAATGAGTCCACCAGGCTGTTTATCAGGAAACGGTTACCTGAACCTATGGATCAGTCACTAAAACGCCAGATAACCAACCGGACAGCTCCAGCTGCCTCCTGGCGTGTTACAGTTGGTGAAGTACACAGCATCACTCATGAAGTACTTTTAGGGAAAAAAATTTTTTAATTGCTTTTTCTCCCCAAATCCCCCCGGTACATAGTTGTATATTTTAGCTGTGGGTCCTTCTAGTTGTGGCATGTGGGATGCCGCCTCAGCATGGTTTGATGAGCGGTGCCATGTCCACACCCAGGATCCGAACCAGCAAAACCCTGGGCTGCCAAAGCAGAGCACGTGAACTTCACCACTCGGCCAATTTAGGAGCCAGTCTGGTGGTGTACTGGTTAAGTTTGAGCCCTCGGCTTTGGCAGCCCAGGGTTTGCAGGTTTGGATCCCAGGCGTGGAACTACACACTGCTGCTCACCAAGCTATGCTGTCACAGTGTTCCACATACAAAATAGAGGAAGATTGGCAAAGATGTTAGCTCAGGGGCACTCTTCCTCAGCAAAAAAAAAAAAAAAAATGAAAATGAAAAAATTGAAAAAACATAAAGCCTTTAGATCTAACTTCTTGTCTCTGGGAAACAGGGGAGAACAAGTGAAATGACACCACACAGAGACAGCAGACAAGTTCATGGGGACTTCTTATAGGACAACCCACCCAGCTCTGTCAACATGTCAGTGGCATTAAAGGTAGGGTGGAGATGAAGGGAGAGTTGTTCTTGATAAAGACAACTTACAGAGACGTAAGAAATGTAACAGCCGAAGACAATGAATGGGCCGTGTTTGGATTCCTAAACTCTGAAGGGCAATTGTTTTAGACAGTTGGAGAAATTTGAATGAGGACGGGGCATCAGATGATATTAAAGAATTACTTTTGTTGGATGTGAAACTGATATTATCTTATATAAGAAAATGACCCTGGTTTTAAGATGTACACAGATGTATTCACCGATGAAGTGACAAGATGTTTATATTTGCTTTAAAATAATCCAGAAGAAAAAGGGGGTCAGGACAGATGTCCCAGGGGCAGAAAAATGCTGCTAGTGTCACAGTGGAGTGATGGGCACATGGCTGTTCTTTTCATTTGGAAATATTCATGATAAATTAGTTAGAGAAAAGCAATGCTATGTCCACTCTGGCATCCAGACTTTCCCAGAAGCTCTCTCCAAAGGTTCTAGCCTCCCGCCATGTGCTTGCCACCCTTGTTCTCTCCCACAAGATTTACCTTGAACTATTGAGCAGATGAACTCTCCTTCCTTACCTGGCTCAGCTGCCTTCGCCCCGGCTGGGAGATTCGTGGCCTGTGTGCACGAGGACACCTGCTGCCAGCCTCACCACTTGGCAGCAAAGAAAAGCCTCAAGGCCTAGAAATGCCCTCCGTCCTTTCCTCTTCTCGCCGCTGTCATAAACAGAAGAGAACAGTATGTCTATTTCCGTGTAGATGACTATGCCATCCTGTTAGAATATGGTCTTAGTTTTAAATAATTTTCCACCTAGAGATAATGCTGTAAATTTTATTTTACAAATAGAGTCTTCTAAATAAGTTTCATCGGTTTTGGAAGAAAGTTCCTAAAAACTCACACATTCCTTCAAACTTTCTGTGTCTCAAAAAGTCCTACAGACGCACTGCAAGCAAGGAAAAAGGAAAGGCCATTCTTAATGTTCTAATTTTACCAGATTTTGCCAAAGTCTACCAGGGGAAAAAATACTCATAAAAAATGTCAACTGAAATTCTAATCCCCTAAAGTAAAATATTTAAAGGAGCAAAAAAAATCTCAAATTTAAATTTAATCCGAACTGGATGAGTCAATCTAATTTAAAAATGTCTTGACTAGGAAAGAAATTTCGGGGCAAGTTTGTCAAGCCCTGGTTTTGTAGCTACTGATTTCTGAGAATCATCCCCAAACACACGTATCCCCTTGAGTCCTTCCCCTGCAGACCCCATTTGATGAAGAAGCAATTCCCAAGCACCTCGAGACAAGCGATCACATAGAGGGACGTGTTCCACTGACTGCTTTCATCGGATACGCTATTGTCTACGAGAACAAACGCTCCAACCCGGTAAGCGGCTCCTGCTGAAACAAGGAGACACTTCTTTCCAGGGAACAATCTCTGATGTGTCAATGGGGTTAGACTTATTTATTGATATGTTTATTCCACTAGCATTTATTGGATGCCTACTATGTGCCAGCCATTGTCCTAGGATGTACTGCAGACCGAGCAAAGCAAACAGACAAGGACCGCTGCCCTGGCGGAGCCTGCCTTCCGGCACTGAGGGACGGGCTGTAAACCAGTAAGTCATATCGCATATGAGGGTGGAAAGTGCTATGAGGAGAAATAAAGCAGGGAAAGGTGAGTGGGGCTGCAAGGTGGGCCAGGTATGGAGTTATTGCCGCTCTGCTCCAAGCCCAGCCGTCATCCTCAACTTTATGGGGGCTCTGCAGGCTGGGGACCCTGGGTTAGCATGGCCAGTAGGGGGTGAGAGAGGTCACTGGAAAGTGCAGGAGCTGCCCGTACCTGGGGGCTTTCTGGAGTATCCCGGAAGCCCCACGCCAGCCCTCTTCACCCCCCACCTTCCTGTGGCAACACCTGGATCCAGGTTACCGTCTTTGCAACTCCCCAAGAGCCAGCCTAACTGCTCCCCCTCCCACCCTTCATAACATCTGGGTCCCAGGCCCAGGCGACCCTCCTCCAGCTCAGAGACCCCCCACCAGTGAGGGGCACCCCCTCCTCAGAAGGCCTGCAGAGCCCCCCCCAACACCCCCCACCTCCCCCGCCCAAAGGTTCTGAGTGTTAATAATTCCAGCCTTTTCCTTTGTGCCTCAGCCCAGGGGTTCCTTCAGTCACCACCTCCGTGAGACCTCAGAGTTCCTTTGCTTTTTCAGTTACCTAGTTAACGCTTTACACCTAGTTAACAGTTCTCTTCTCTTTGTTAAGCTTCCTGCCTGGGCACTGACTGGTACGCTAGGCTCTCCAACCCCTTAGCCTCTGCTGTGTGATGGGAAACCCATACTGCTCAGAGGAGGAACTCCACAGCTCACCAACTCTTGGATTTAAAACAGAATTTTAATTATATACTAGTTCTATATGGCTGCAGATAACGTGTCCCAAAACTTCATAGCTTAAGGCAACAAAGCTTTATTACCTTGCACGGTTTCTGAGGGGCAGGAGTTGGGAGTGGCTTGGTTGGGTGGTACAGGCTCAGGGTCTCTGACCTCAAGGTTTGAGTACACTGGAGAACTGGCTTCCAGACTCACTCACGTGGCGCTGGTGGGCCTCTGTTCCTCACTAGCCATTGGCCAAAGGTCTTAAATTCCGTGACGCATGGGTCTCTCTATGGGGCTGCTCACAACACGGCAGCTGGCTTCCCCCAGAGTGAGGCAGAGAGAGAATATTCAAGACAAAAGGTGCAGTCTTTTATAACCTAATCTCAGAAGGTGGTCACACAAACCAAGGCTGGTACAATGGGAGGGGACCACAAGGGCGTGGGGTGTGAAGCCCAGCAGATGGGGATTGCTGGGGCCATCTTGAAGGGTGGCTACACAAGGTCTTTGGGTTGTGGGGTGGGGTGGGATCAGAGCCGGCCTGGATGTCCTGATTCCCTTGCTGCTGATGAAAATCAAAAGACCCTATAATCTGAGCAGGAGCTGTAATCCCTGGGTCCTACAAGTACGGATGGCTGACTTCCTACGGCGGGCGCCATTTTCGAAGCTCTTCGGAAACATTTGGTGGAAATGGCAGGGATAATTTGGGCTGTGTAACTCCTCCAGGCTTATCTTGCTTTGTCACTAAAACTCTCAATTTAGGAATTATGCTGGCATTTCCTCCAGCTGCTGAGATGTCTAGATGTCAATGGTTTCTATATGTCTTTTTTAGTTATAGCCAGTATATTTCACACTTAGTAACTAGACCACAATTGACTTGGTTTTCTTAACCCAAGAAAAAATAGCATATTAAGTAACTACACATCATAGAACATCACAACTCATTAGATCATTTTATTTTTCCCAAATGTTGCTCCCAGCTGACTAAATACAAGGCTGTAAGCGGAACCTTGAACTGAGGTAGATAATATTTCCATTTTTACGATGGCAAGGACAATTTTGGCATATCTGAAGGATTAGATAGATAGATAGATGGATAGATATAGATAATAGATGATAGATAGATAGATCGATAGATAGAAAAGCACACTATTAAATATTTTGGACTTGAAATGATTATTCGAATAATAGATGGAATGGTGAGGTGGAACAGCCGAGGATAAAATTCAGGAGTTCTTCCTCCCCCGCGCCCAGCTTGTCTAGGGCAAAGTATTTTAATTACCAGAAACACATTATACACAAGTGATAGTGTTCTCCATTCTCACCGCTGAAAGTGACAGCTTTCAAGTCCAAGTGATTGATTGGAGTGAATAAAAGGCCCAAAGTTCTGGAAATGTTGCAAGTGGCCCTTAGGCCGTTTCCACACATGTATGCATAGGAAGGTGGTAGCTTTTGTGTGGCATCTAGATAGACAAGGACGAGGGACTTGAATCCTAAATCTTCTGTTGATATGCAATCTGAAAATGGTATATATTGAAGATTTTTATGCGCTTCAACATTTTCCGTGTAAGGCCTTTACATTCTTGGTTATAGGCAAGAACCCAAGTTTTCTGAGATTCCATAGCCAAGTCATCAGTGAAATAGAAGGAAAAAAAAACCTCCTGGAAGCCATATGCAAGAGAGAGATGGTGACAGTGTCTGAAAAGAAAGCTATTTCTATTTTTTACATCTTTTTCACTATAGTAAGGGTGTAAATTTTAACTGACATTTTCCAGCTAAGTGAAAGTCATTCCGGGGAAAAAAGATGGAGGCAATTACAGACCAGAAGTACATGGAAGGCTTCGGTCTTGAGGGAAGACGTCTACTTGATTTCAAATATTGTCAGCCGAGACGGTTTCCTGCCCTGTGCTAACCTCACGGGAGCCGCGTGGAGCACAGAGCTGACGACGCCCTGGGAAGAGCAGCGGCTGCAAGTGCCTTCTGCGTGGGGCCGCCGCTGCCGGGAGGTGTGGGCAGGCAGCTGCTCCAACCAGCCCTGGGTCTCACCAGCAGCAAAGTAAAGGATCCTTTCAGCTCCATCCTGCTATCTGAAACTCTTCTCCTGCTCTGGAAGATGAACAGTTCTCTAAAATCAGACCGGGATGCAGCCGGCATGGAGCAGAGCTACTTTTCCCTCTGTTTCCTGCCAGCATGGAATCAGGGGCAAGTACATATTTGTCTTCCTTATCCCTGTAGTGACCTGTAGCAGTGTGTATTTTCCAAAAATGGCTGCAAAAATATTTCTGGTCTCACATGCTCTTCTAGAACCTTGCCCCTCCGGCAAGAAGAGGTGGAGTCTGTCTCCTGCCCTTGAACCTCAGCTGGACTTTGTGAATGCAACGGAAGTGATGCTCTGTGAATTCCAAGGCTGGCTCATAAGAGGTGATAGACTTCTGCCTGGTTCTCTCTCTGTCTCTCTCTCTCAATCTCAGGCCATTTCCCCTTGGTATGTAGCTGCCATTTGGTGAGGAAGCCCAAGCCGCAGTGAAAGACCAAGTGTAGGGGTTGCCACCAACAGCTGCCATCCCATCTGACACCACGTCACTCACCAGACACGTGAGTGAGAAAGACTTTGAGAGGCTCTGGCCCCCACCACCATCTGACCACAACTGGCTGAAAGACCCTGAGCGAGAATGTCTGGCTGAGCCCCATCAACCTCAGAACTGTAAGAAAAATATCTATAAAAAACATATATAATTGTTGTTTGAGCCATTCACTTTGGGTTGATCTCTTACACAGCAGTTAATAACCTGAACATGGTCTGAAAAGGTAAGACCTCACACAGTTTAAGAATTATAATCTTCAAATATTTTTGTGTAATCTCCTTAAAGGATTTTGAAATATATATTTGCTCACACGTTTTTAAGTTGCCATCCAAAATTTTTGTTATAAGTTTAAATGCAAAATAAATTTTCACACAAAACCATTATATTATTCTCTAACGTGCATCCCCTGGAATGTCAGCACAATTTGACGGCCATGATCACCCATGTTTAAGACACAAGAACCGCTTTTCTTTAGGAGTCAAAAATTCCATGTTGTTTCTTTTTCTCCCTGAACCAGTGCTTCTGTTCCGCCTCCCTCACAAAATTTTATTGTAATGGAATATGTGTTTGCACTTGAAAATCGTTTACTTATCACCTTATTATGCCTTTCTGCAAAAAGAGTATATATATTGAAATTATAAATGTTTTTGTTTATCACAAATCATTCTTCAACACTTAAAAATTTTTATAAACATTAGGGTAATATTTTACAGGAAATAATCCTTTTAATGAGATGGGTAAGACCATTTTTCAGTTATTTTATGTGTCCATGGATATTACTTTTGTACAGAGTGAGCCCGAGTTCAGCATGAATTTTAATCCCTGTATTTTTATTTGTATAGACTTAAGAGCCAAGAAACCTCGCTCACATAAAGAAGCAGTTGGAAGGGGAAGCAGTTTTGATAGAGCAGTCATTGATTCTTTCAACTTCTTCCAAGTTATATGCTAGAAATTGCATAGCAATTCATTATCAAACTTTATTTTTAGTATTCTATCCCATGACAACTTGGTTACATCTGGCTTCCATGTTGTTGGTGGCAAAGAATTGGAAGTCACTTGGCTTGAAGAGTTCCCCAGAAGATGTTCTGGGTGACAAAAGCAGGAGGAGGGACTTTAGATGGCCACAGGAAGACTTTCAGCCAACCTTCCATTTTTCATCCCACCTTCACCTCTGCCTCGAGGAGCTGTGTCCAGGCTTCCAGGGCCTTTGAGGGCCTTTGAAACCCTAGGCATCAACTCTCTTCTCTTTAGGTTGCCCTGGGCAAGCATCCAGGACACAGCTTTTTTCTCTAAGTCACTTACCACGCCTCCCTCTGCTTTCCAGACTACAGTATTTGTCGGGCCCTCTCACCTGGTGCCATCTCCCTGTGTTCTTTGTCCTTGCAGGTTGACAGGTGAGGAAAGAGATGCATGTGATCATTCTCGCCTCCTTAACTGGTACTGAAGTAACAAGAAAGTGCAGGCACAGACTTACCCAAACAAGGGTCTATACTCTAAAAGAGCAGGCTTGGGTGGCTCTCCTCTTCTGGAAATTATTTAAACAGGAATGTCACAGTTTTTTTTAATATTCTCAACAATGGATTTGTTTTATTGAAATCTCCAAAAGCCATTTGGAGGAAAGGCCTTAATGAAGCAAGGCCCTTTCCAGGATGTTCTATGGCGCACTGTCCCACACATCGCTCAGGGGCAGAGGGTTCGGGGCAGGATATATGTGGAAGAGATTACATACCACTTTCTCTTCTTGGAGTTTCAAAATATACGTTGAAAGTTCTAATAAATTATGTAACAAAGAAACCTACTTGATCAGATTTTCTAAACTCACTGGGGACTGCAAATCCAGTTTTTTGTGTCACACCTGCTCACAACCTTACATAACCGGTCTTCCACGGAACACCCCTAGGGAAAGGCTGAACCAAGTGATAAATCCAGTCACAGGCTGTGGTCAGAAACTGGTTCTCAGACAGCCACCTTTCTACTGGGTCCTGGATGTGGCGAGGGCAGCGACCCCACTCAACTCTTGGCCTCAGGAAGCATCCTGTGGACTTTCAGCCCGTGTGCCTGCCGAGATGGACGGACTTCTGACATCCGGGGATGAACGAGCCCGCAGGTGGCAGACGTACAAAGCAACAAGCTCTTTCTGTGTGATTTTGACATGTGTGCTTCTGGGGACATGGGGAATGTTGTAATTTTTCCAGTGTAAACTTTGACACTTTGTTTATGGGTCACAGGGAAAATACCACCTTTCATCACCCATTACTATTTTCCTCAAATCCATGCTATTTTTGTCCAGTTTCCTTGGAAAAACAAGAACAAATGCTTTGATTTCTCCACCTGTCACTCAGCTTCATGGTACAGACTTTAAAGTCTTACCTTGTGTTCAAGTTGTCCTTCAGAATACACGATTCACTCTCCAACGTGGCCTCCCCTCCTAGGACTTGTCACATTGCTGGACTCCCAGCTCATGCCTTTCTCGTGATCACGTAAGTCGCTGACTGTCTGCTTGGATGGCCAACGATATCTCCTGGATGTGGTTTAATTTTCAAGGCCCCACTCTCACTTTTGATGTCACTTCATTCCAAACGAATCCTTTTTTATGTATGTACATTTTACATGAAAACTTGACTTCACTTAAACTTTGATATTCTTTGCTCCAATAGTGGTCAGTTTCTTTTAAGCCAATGCGTAATAATGCAGTCTTCTATTTTTCAAGGCTGCTAGAAGAAGATGAATTTAGATAGCGTTGAGATTAATGCTGCTGCAAGTCAAAACAAGTTGCAATATGTCACAATTTGAGTCTGATTTTTTACTTTACAAAGTAAGAGTGTTAGACTTGACTCTTGTAAGGTCTCTTTGGAGACCTTTATGCTTCTGTACATTGCTAAGCTTAGGACTCTTCTGTTTGCATAAGTTATACAGTGATATTCTTAATCACTTAAGAATTCCTTAAATTTATTTAGAATTTGTGAGATTCAATTATTTTTCCACTTATTGAAGCTTTTTCAGTAATAAATTCTAAGTTGCTATACACCAAGTTCCGTTTTGACCCCTGGCCCAGTGCCTGGCATACGGTGGCGGCCGCATGCTTGAGGGCACAAATGGACACTCCTTTGGGTTGTGATAACTCTCTAAGCTTTAGAGGATACCCCAGACAACTGCATTTCTTTTCTCTTCTCCTTCCTCGTCTTCTCCCCTCCCCCCTCCCCCTCCCCCTCCCTCTTCCTCTTCTTCTCCCCAAAGCCCCCTCGTACATAGTTGCATATTCTAGTTGTAGGTCCTTCGGGTTGTGCTGTGTGGGACGCCGCCTCAGCATGGCTTGATGAGTGGTGCCACGTCTGTGCCCAGGATCCAAACCAGCAAAACCCTGGGCCACCAAAGTGGAGCACGTGAACTTAACCACTTGGCCACGGGGCCAGCCCCTGCATTTCAATCAGTAGAAGATATTGTACCAAGAAGGTACAGCATTTCGGCAGGAGACGAAGACAGGAGCATGTACCTGGGCATAGGAGGAAGTGAGGACAAACTCACAAAAATAAGGACCATCTGTGAATTTAGTTTCCTGAAGATCTTTGTAATATCCAGGAAATACTAGGTAAGAGGACAACTTTAGGCTTAGAAATTGATTTGCACAGGAGTCAACTGGGGCCATACTTTGAATGGCCTTGAACATCCATCGAAGAATTGGACACTTTGAGTGATGGGAGAGTCATCACCTCTATGGAGCAGGAAATGATGAACTCTGCATTTTCAGAGGCTCCATCAGCCTTTGTGTGCAGACTGGAATGAAGAGGTGGGAGGCAGGTGGTGGTGTGGCTAGATTCAGGTGGAGGGACCCTAAAGGGCTGGTCTGGAGAGACACTACAGAGAAGAGCTAAGAGCTTACTGACTGCTGGGATGAGGGAATGGGAGACAGAGGAAGCAAAGATAACTCAATTTCTGAGCCTGAGTAACGGAGATGATTATGGCACCAACGACAAGAAGGAAAACACAGCAGAGAGAGTTGGTTTGGAGGATGGTTTTGAGTTCTGTTTTAGACAAGCTGCACGTGAGGTGACGGCTGACATCTGGGTGGAAATGCTCAGCTGGTGCTGGAGGAAGGGGAGGTCTGAGAGTGTGTTCTCCTTGCCACACCCATCGCCCAACATCAGCGCCTTGGATCACCCTGGTTTCTCCTTGCATCATTCCAGAATGAAAGGTCCCAATTTAGTCTGTTTCCAAGGGGCAATCTCTGTGCTATCACTCAGAGCAGTCACTCACTCTCAGCTCCTAAGACCTTTGTCAAGCTTTCATGACTGTCACACACTAGACATAGACTAACCCCAGGGAGGGTTAGAGATATAGTAAACCTGAAAGAGGTTTTTCTTTTTATTACAAAAATATATGTTTTTAAAAAATAACTCAAACTCAGAAGTTTGTACAGAAAAAGTCCAAACTCTTGCACATGTACACTCAGACATGTAACACATTCATCAGACATTGAAATAAAAATTGGAAGCAACACAATATCCAATAAAATAGATAAGTTATAAATATTTACATAATAGAATACTATTCTTCAGTGAAAATTAATGAGTCACAACTATGTATATCAACAGGGATAAACTTCACAAGCTGCTTAATGAAAGAAGCAAGTCAAGTATAAATACTAACAGTATGATCTTATTTGAGATCAAAACCAGGCAAAATCGCCCAAGGACACATATACATCAGTGGTAAACCATAAGGTAAGCAGAGAGATGATTATCACAAAGCCAAGGGAGTGGCACCTTTGGGGTGCTTCCAGAAGAGACGCACAAGAGTCTTCTAAGATATTGGCAGTTTCTATTTTTTAACCTTGCTGTGGTTACACTGACGTTTGTTTCAGTATTGTGGCATAGTGAGAAATACATTTGTTCTTTGAGCCAGGTTCCTGACACAGGGCTCCTAAATCCCTGGGAATTTCCTGGGTGATAGGAGCATCTTTTGTTCTGATGGGTGATTCGCGGTGGGCTCCTGGATAGCTTCAGGATAGGGCTGGTCACCAGAAAGACCAAGCCGAGGTTAGAAACTTGGAATTTTCAGCCCCACCTCCCATCCTCCAGCGGGGAGAGAGACTGGAGATTGAGTTCTGGAAGACACATTGGCTGCTTTGAAGTCCAAATAGTGCCTCCAGGTCCTGGAGGAAAGATCGCCTTGTTTCCAGTGATAGGGATTCACCTACGAGAGGGATTCTGATTGGTGAGCGGGGCTGGGATGAGCCATTTTCTTGGCCTAAGGTTAAAGATGCCTGGCTGGAGCCCACATCCTGTGACCACACGGTCTTCCTGTGCTCTGCCAGACGTCTAGAGGCGGCAGGTGGAGCCGCTGGCCTGGACAGAAAGGCTGACTCCCACCTCGAGTGCAGGCGCGCGGGCCCGGGGCTCCCAGCTGCAGCGAGGTGGCACCAGCATTGCAGGGGGTGAGCAGTCAGCGGGGCCTGAGCGGCAGGAAGGCGGGAGGCAGTGTCAACTCCTGGTGAACATTAGCACTTACGAAGTCTAAAGACAAAAATCTGGTTCTACAAGCCAGAAGATGATCCAGAGGAAGAAGATTGTTATGGACGGAACGTTTGTGTCCGTGCACCACTCCCGCCCCCGCCCCCGTTCATATGTTGAAACCCTACCCCTCAATGTGCTGGCCTGAGGAGGTGTGGCCTGCCGGAGGCAATCAGGATTAGGTGAGGCCATGGGGCGGAGCCCTCATGTGGGAGGAGCGCCCTTATAAAAGTGACAAGCGTGCTCTCTGCCTCGTGAGGATGGAAGGAGCGCTCGGCTGCCTGCATCCTAGAGGCGGGTTCTCGCCAGAACCCCACCGTGCCTGCACCCTGATCTTGTACTTCCAGCCTCCAGAGCTGAGACATAAATTTCTGTCGTTTATAAGGTACCCAGTCTGTGGTACTTTGTTATAGACGAAGAGCTAAGACAAAGGGAAAATGAAGCTAAAGGGGGCGTGAAAGTTAACCATTCTGTGTAGCACAAAAGTATTGGTAATAATATGACCACTTTCTAATTTCCTCACTTGTAAACACACGATTTCTTCTCCTTCCAGCTGCCCATGCTTGCCCTTTCAATACCGCCTGTCTGCAAATAGTTCACACAGCGTTGCAGAGGCGGAAAGGCCTAGTGGGGAACATGCATTGGCTTTGGCGTCAGACCTGAGTTCAGCTTTGGGCTCTAACGTGTGACAGCTTCGAGACATTGGGAAAGGTTTCTAACTTCTCTCAGCTTTAGTTCCCCGATTTATAAGATAGGAAAAATCACTGCCTCTCGATATTCTTGCAAAGGTTAGTGAGCGAATGTTTGCAAGTGACTAACACATAGTAAGCACTGGGGAAGTAATACTAATTATCAAGTCCGCTGTCCTCCATCATTCATAATTTTAATAGATGAAGAAACCAAGGCTGACAAACAAATGGCCATCTGGTAAATAACTAACAGAGCCAGGCCCATAACTCAAACCTTGTGACTGAGTTCGGTGTTGTTTCACCTGCTGTGTATTGACCAACCAACTCAGCAATTCAGTGATGGGCTTAATTGAACCAGCTCTCTGGCAAGGTAAAAGGTTAGCGCATGTGCACACGCATGCACACACACACAGCACCAGATTAAATGATTCTTATAGGTTATGTTCAGGAGATCCCATCAGTGAGGACGGTGTAGGCAGACAGAGGATTCATTCTGAGATACACAGCCTTTAAAGGTCCAGGATGGCCTGCAGACCTGGACCCCTTTACTGCCCCACACTGAGGCCGCCATGGTTCAGGGAAGAGGACGGGGGAGGAGCTGAGAGCTGCTGTGGGAAACCCGGCACTCACTCAGGGAAGCCGTGAAGACTCAGGTGTGCGTGATGCTCTCCCCCGACGTTTTCCACGCAGTGGAATGTGGACACAGATGCACCTCCGACCCGGGTAGGACAGAGCGATGGGACTGGGGGAAGGGAAGGAGGCAGTGTGGTGTGTGGTGAAAAAATCATCAGATTTGGAGTCAGGAAACCAGGGTTGGTGTTTTTGTTCTGTTTACAAGCTGAGTGACCTTGAGAGTGGTGTGTCTCAAACTCCCACAGCTTCAGTTTGCTCAAAAATGAATATAATAATAATCATCTCAATGTTTTAGGGAGGAGTTATAAAAAGCTAATGCATTATTATGTAAAAGTTAGAATTCTGCATCTCAGTCTCCTCATCTGTAAACTAGGAATAGTAACAGTATTTACTTTATAGGCGTGTTAGGATTTAATTAGTTAATCCATGTGAAGTGTGTCTAAAGTGTCTGGCTCAAGTAAGCACTCAAATTATTGGGCAGATAATTATATAACACTGACTTGTTCCCCAACCACCGTCTCAATCCACTGCAGTGGATGCGTCTGTTGGTTTCTCGCCTCAGTGACGAGCTCTCGCTGTGAAGGACAGGGTTTCGTTTTGCCTATTTTCTTCCCTCTCCTTAGGAGACAGTGACCAGAATCATTTGAAAAAAAACTCTACTGCAGTAATGATTTTTTAAATAGACATATATTACTTATCTATTAACATTTATTAAGCATTAATACTGTTAAATAATAGAATATAAAGAAAAACACACATCGTAGTAGTTAGGATTATAATCTAACACAGAATACTGACAATAGACATATAGAAGGGCAAGTATATAAAAGCCATACCACAATAAGACTGTGAATAAAATGAATATTTCCCACATCATGTACAAACTTTAATGTAGTGGTCCAAACCATGAATAATAATGGGAATAAATGATGTTAAAAAAAGTCAATAGATTTTTAACAAAAATTGAACATTGTTCCAAAATAACTAGTGGGAACAAAGATGTTTGATGTTGAAAAGAAAAGATTTTATCTATAAATATAATTCACACAGCTATAGATTTTTAAAAACTTATCTTTCTTAAACAGCCCTTTGAGAGACCCTAAACTCTATTTTACAAGTTAGACAATGATGATGATGCAGCAAATTAAACTAAACTGAGAATGTATCTTGGAAAGATGTAAGAATTAACTCATCCCTAACAGGCTCAAGAACCACGAGGAAAATGTACTAAGACGAGGGGCGTTCTGGAGCCACATGCCGGGCCTTGAACCCTGCCTCTGCCACTGAGTAGCTGTGTGCCCTTGGGGATTTACTTAACCTGTCTCTCAGTTTCTCATTTATAAATTGAGTATAATAGTAATTACTTCATGAGGCTCTTGTGAAGATTAAGTTGATTAGCACATGCAGAGGTCTGAAGTGTTCAATAAATGTAAGCTATTTTTATTGTAATAAATGCATAACGATACTTTAGATATCCAGCATGAATACAGGACGAGTAATAACTGATAAAACATTCAACATAAAATGTTGCATTTGGGAGGTCAGTTGACTATGAATCATCCCTAGCCCGTGGCTGTTGTTGAAGATGTAACTCCACTTGACCATCCAAGCATTAAGATAAGATTGTACTCCATCCCTCCAAGCAAGACTCCAGCAACTGCAGGATGTGTTGTTACTTTAGGAAACATCAAGGAAAAAGTGCTGCCATTGATGCTATGGACTGTAAGACATTTCAGAAAAGTCAAAAGCTGAAAAAATGTGCATCCTAGAATTGATGAAATACTAATAGGAAAAAACTGGAAAGTGGTCAAAAGAGTTATAGATTGTAGAAGAGTTCCTTTAAAAACAAAACCGTAAAGTCTAATTTTTCCATTGACTTCTAAGGGTGGGAGCTGTATCTCCTGGGTAGGAATGGTCACTAACGGCACTTTAGCTTCTCGTTAACTACCGATCCCCACACTGGAGGCAGGAGCCTCGCAGGACAAGGTCCTCCACATCTGCCAGGTACAAGGAGAAGCAATCGAGAGTCACTGTCACCACTGTTCCAGGAGGAAGACACTTTAAAGAATGGATAGCAACAGAGAGTTTATATTATAAATATTTATAACCAAACCCCCAAACCAGGCAGATTCTAGACAGTCTGAGAGTCTTTGGATATAAAAGGATTCTAGAGAAGTAGTGAAACCTTTTTCCCCATTCTTAATCTTGCTTAATTCTCTCTGTGATCTGCTCCACATTAGAAATTTGTTAGTTTCTCAGATGCATGGAAAGAACTGGCTAATTGAAAGCTACCCTCTACAAAAATCCTTCTTCTAGGTTAGATGTTATGATTTTAACAGACTTCCCTACCAGAATGAAAACTGCATACAGGTAAAATTTAAAAGAGATGTCAATAAAAAGAACTGACTGCTGATAAAATTGAAAACAAGCTAAATCAGTGTTTCATCGGCCATGGATAATCCACGCCAAGTGTCTAAGTGGAAAACGTCCCTCCAGTGCTCATCAAAATGTTTGCTCTTCCTCAGGTCACCTAAGTTCCCAGCCTCCCTTGCAGCTCAGCCTGACCACATGACTTAAGAAGGCCAATGGGATGGGGATACACCACTTCCAGGTCTGCACAATGCAAACTTCCCGTGTGGTCCTCCACCCTCCCTCCTCCCCTACGTATCACACCATGCAGGAGATGGGGCAGAGGACTCTGAAGCCTTGGAGGCTGGTGGAACCACAAGATGAAGGAAACTGGGTCCCTGAATCTTTATGTCAACTTAGGTGACATTGGACCATTACAGGAACAAGAAATAAACTTAAAATATATTAAGTCAATGAGGTCTGGGGTTTATTGTTCCAGTGGTTAGCCTATCTTATTAAGAAATTTTCAATCAACACATAATGGCCCACTCATATATAAAATATTCAATATAGAATCCCAGTATAACATGCTTATTCTAGTTCAAACCCATCAGAGTGGTCAACCTGAGATAGGGAATGAGAAAGCACTGAGAGGTGGTCAATGAAAATAATAACTAATCCTACTAAATGCTGAAAAGCTGAGCTACAGATAAGATAAACCTCCATATCAGATTTTCTGGATGATCCTCATATTAAATATCCCCACAATAATGACGTACCCCAATCTGGGCTCAGAGAAAACATGCTCACCCTAGCTAAGTTATACCTGAAAATATTTTCAACATCCTAAAGTAAAATGTAGAGTTGTGCCATTTTAATTTGATACAATTATATTAACTTATAAGATGGACAGCTCCACAAAGGAATAAACAAAGGACTCCCAGCACACAAGAGGATTTTAAAATATAGCCTAGCACTTTAAACGGCGCTTGTCGAGACGGCTGTGGACTCCTTCCCTGCGAGTTTCTAACAGAGCATATCATGTCCTGAAAGGTTCCCAGAGTGAATCTCTGTGAACAGAAAAGCTTATAGGGGCCAGACAGGTAACAGGGTGGGTATAAAGTGGTGGGAAGGAGCGGGCCTGTAAGAAACCACAGCAAAATGCACAATTTTAGGCATTCAAATTCAATATTTTTAAGACACAGTGTAGGATTTGTGGGCAGACTCTCCTAGGTTAGGTAGACTTTATTCACTCACTTAACAAGTATTGACCGAATGTCCACCGGCTATCTGAAATCCAGGATTTGGTCTAGAAGCTGTCTGGAAGTTCTTTCTCATTCTACTGCTCTAAGGAATGCTTTATGGTAAAATAGGATGAATACATGACAACCTAAAAAAAAAACTAAGACACAAAAAGAGTGAAAAGAACTCAGGTAAAAGAGGAAGAAAAACACAAAGAACTCAAAAAGAAAATAATTTCTTTAAAAATAAAAAGTTTAATTTGCATTAAATATAACATGCAGTCTATAAATTCTCAGAAACACAGCTTAAAAAGTGTCAGGAAGTATGATAATTTTGAAAACCACCACCTAACTTTTCATTAGACATTTGACCAAGAAGATGGTATAAGATATGAAATGTCAGGTTATGTATACTCTATTTACATACTTTTTTGCTATACATCTGGCTATTTCATAAAAGGAACACTTCATTAAAACTAATTCAAATTCTGCTAAAAACAAAGAAAACTGGCAGAGGTGCACAGATCTCTCTTCTCCAGCGACTGGACAGCAGGCTTCCTGCACGGGAGGCAGTATCTTCTGTACCCCTTACGTTTGGTGAGGAAGCCAACTGCGAGAAGTTAACCGAACTGTCAGGAGGAGCGGTCTACAGGCAGGCATTAAGAGCTAGGGCCCTCGTGGCCTTGAAAGAAAGAGGTGAGTAAGTATAAAATACATGTTAAAATTAGAAAATGAGCGTGGGTCACCAGGATGCTCTTAATTATTTCAAACAGCTTCTTAATTTGAGTAGCATGGGGCACGTAATTCTGCATTCTTTTTAAAATTTCATTTATTGAAGTTCTACTAATTCAGTTTGATATATTATTTTGTGTCTTGTTAAATCCTGGCAAAACTAAGAAACGGCTCCTAATATATATCACTAGTGTAAATAACACTACAAAAGGCTTATTTAGCCTCAGAAAATCCAGAACATAGTGTATGCTTTGTAAACAAATGACTGCTGATTATACTCCATAGGCAGACTCAGAATATTTTGTGTGCGTTAAAATAATAATGCTGCCTTTATTATACAATATTATGTAATTCATGTTTTTGCCAATTTTGGTCTTCACTTAGGTCAAAATCACTGACACTTTTATTGACTTGTAGAGAGTCATCCTACTAACAGTTTGGAAACAATTGCTTTTCCTCTGACTGACCCTTTTATTCCTGTATTTTCTTAATGCCTCCCTGGACCTGGAGCTTCAGGAGACGGCTCATCCTGCAGCCCCACCTAGGCCCCTGTCGGTAAGTCTTGCTGCTCTGAGGGCCGAGAAGCCCTGGTTCTGAAACCCTCCACCCACCACACAGGCCTGGGCGCGCTGACCCACCATGGCGCTCGCCAAGGCTCTGCTTACTAGCAATTTTACTTGAAAAGCTTTGACCATGTAGGTGACAGTGTTTAATTTCTTACAACAATTTTAGATGTTTCTTACCTAGCTCTATTTCTTAAAGTGATGAGAATATAAATTCTCTAATTGGTGAGAAGTGTTTTTCAACAGCTGACTTAAAACTACTTGGCGTTGAAGACTACTTTTTTACGTACCTCCGTTTAAACTGGATCCTCTGAAGAGCTGTCTATCTGAAGGACAGCGTTTTCCTCCTAGGCATGAAAGGGTTTAAAATCATGTAAGATTTTAAATTCTCTTTCTAGTCAATCAGTCTCAACCAAGGATTCTCAACCTTTCTGAAGTGATGAGCCATTAAAAGACCATCCAAGTTGCTGGCTCACTGTTATATAAAAATTTCTTTCTATTTTTCAATTCATTTGCATAATTATGGCCTATGCTTAAAATTCTGAGGTAGGGAAGGGTAGGGGGCACCACAACCTAGAAATTAAAAAGGAATCATTTCAGATAGCCCCCACCCCTACCTCACGCCCAAAGTTCCCCCAGCTGTTTCTTCCCTTCTGCCAAGCGCCAGCACAGTCTAGGGGGGCAGGGGGCACAGGAGCCTAGACATTCAGTCTCAAGCGTTGGCCAGGGAGTTTCTCGTATGGCACCTTCCCTTTCCCCTGCGTATCCCCTCACAGTCGCTCACAGCAAAGGAAAGAGGAACCGTGCCCTCTAGTTCTCTCTTTTCCTGGTAGTTATGTTGACTTACTCAACAGTTAGCCAGAATTCAGGGATTTTTAAACTCTAGGATACTTCTAAATAGGCTGAGAATTCCTGGTATTACCAAAAATTATGTGGTCTTAAAACCTCCTAAATTTAGTATTTTAGCCAGAAGAATAAAAGATTTAATTTCATTCAAAAAATATTTTCTAATGGTTAGTATTTGTAAGAAAAAAATCATGATTACAAATATATTTTACTGCAGCACTATAACATGCAAATTATCTAAAGAGTTCTCAACTCAAGCAAATAAGTTCTTAACATTATTTGGCTAGGCAATTAAAATTATTCTGACCACTATATAAAACTCACACAAATAAAATATGACACAAAAACAAATTTTCCTGTTAATATTGAAAATGTTGGTTCAGTTAGAAATGCTTAAATTTCTCAGAATTTCACAGCTGATCCTTAAACATCCAGCATTATTAAAATTGTATCAACTGAGGGATACCGACTGCTTTTCATTTCTAGTCTCTCCTGCAGAAAGGCTGTCCTCACAGGTACCACGCTATATGTCCAAGGAGAATGGATTTGGCTTAACACTATGTTACATGAACAGAACTATCTGTGGCTTAGAGTGAAGGTAAAATGGTTTATAAAATATGGTAAGACTCTAAATGATGCAAAATCTAAGGGACCAGCAAGATTAGAACGCCGATTTTCTTTTCTATCATTTTTCACCCAGCTTAAAGCAGAATTTTGCATATGTGAGAATCAGACTGAGCTATACATTATAAATAGATATACACACACACAGAGACATGCAGATTCAAAGGGATGATGGTGTGACTCAGTAACCCATCTGGTTTTTCAATTTCTGTAACAGTAGGAAAAAGCACACTTTTCCAGAATGTTCCTACAATAATTAAATTGATATCCTCCGAGGATCTGGATAACCTTCTTCCTGCAGCTACAGAAATGCACAGTACAGAGCTGGGCTGTCTGGCACTAATGCTTCACCAAAGCACATTTGGGCACTGAGACCAAAGAACCAAGTCTCAAAAACACTAGTGTCAGGACACTTCTGCCAGCCACACGACTGCCACATGAACCTAAACGTCTGTAAGGAACTTTAGACATATGACAAAAGAAATACACACATTACTTTCTCATTTTTAATCAAAATGTGAATCATCACCATGGTAGTGAATAAAAATTCATGAGTCAGAATAGCATGCAAATTTTTTATTGTTTTCTAAATCTATTCGTACACTTAATACTCTAGTATTAACTTCACAAACAGTATAAAGAATGTACCACAATGATATTAAGCTGTATCTACTCACCTGAAAAGGAAAAAAATATTGCCTCTGAAATAATTACTAATTATACAATATTGCAAACTAATAAACACTATAAATACTAAAATTTTAACATTTCAATATATAATGTCTATAACATCCTGCCTTTTTCTTAATTGGTTAAAACAATTTATTAAGGTCATGCAAAATAAACACTTTATAAAGACGTTAGATTACACTCAAACATCAAGACAATGAAACCCAAGAAAGCAACTATTTATTGCAATGACTGGTCAAATAAATAATTTATTCAGCATATTAGTAAAAATCCATTAAGTTATAAACATCGTAAATGTAACACTAAATTTAGGTAATCACACATCTACAATCTGATCTGTGACTGAGGATATACTGCCAAAATTAATTCACATAAGTAAGCTACGTTAAAATGACAAAAAATTTTCAATGCATGATGACAGGGTACATTCCTAGTCCACACACTACTTAAATGTGATCGTTCTCTCAACTCTGCTAACAATAAATGGAAAGTCATATCAGTTTTATCTTCTTTTTACCCTTGCTTTGTTACATGTTTTTTAACTTTTTTCAAAAGAAGCACTTCCTTTCCTATGATCGTGCCCCAGAATTAACAGGCTGATTTAGGAACAGATGAAGTAGATAAACTCTGCCCCCCGAAAGAAAGCAATGATTTAGTTTCACCTAATTAAATATTTCCTTGTCATCTGTCAATTGTCACTGACCTTCAGGATATAATTATTTCCTCATTCTCTCATTCCATAAATATTTATTAGTGCCTATTATTACTACTCATGTCTCCCTGATTCTCTGGAGAAAGAGTTCCTGTTTTTTCCCTCTCAGTACTAGGTTCACTAACAAAAGTTGGGCACACAATTCAAGAGTTACAGGGTAGCCAAGAGTGGGTTCCTTGGCAGGTGGATGGGGCCTGATGCCAGGTCTGGGGTTTGGAGAGAAGAGCATCCGGGTCACAGGAAGGTTACTGGCCCCTCCCACAGGCCACTCTCCAGCAGCTCATAATGGCTCAGCGACTGGGACTCTAGTTTGGACACTGCCGACTCACTTTCTTATCAATTTTTAAAGCTCTCTTTATCATCTATTTTCTACTTAAAACTTAAAAACTCTTTGATAAGCAATTTGTCTATTATATGGAGCACTGTTTCTCAACTGACAGAGCATGTACCTTTAGTCTCTGGGCTACTCCATAACCCGTAAATTCTTATCTTTCACCCCTCAAGAGCAAAATTTGTGTCCGTTCGAACACCATGTCTTCTCTCAAATATTTGATGAGTGAATGTTCTACAAAGGGGGTCTCTAAGCTTTTTATTTTCTGTGGCAAATTAAGCCTTTATCTTTAATATTTCTGGCCTATCTTTATACTCAGATCTTGTCTCAAAAAATTTTAGGAGGAGTGCCAATGAAAGGTATAATAACAATAGTGAGTTTTCAAGCTTCTAATTACAAGACAATGGAGGCTGACTGATGAACCACCCTTTCTTATACTTTCCTCTGTTGTGCAGTATATGCCTCTTTACCAAAGCCTTCTCATCCATTAATTATTTGTGAATGAAATGTATGAAGGTGACGTGCATAGAACTCAGGTCAATTTTGTCATAGAGTATAGTGATACTATTCTACTTTTGCTTGTTTTCCTTAAAGAATGCTTTCTCTTTCTTCTCCAAAGCCTGTGCTATCAGAAGAGGCTACCGCATGGAGCTCTGAAGAATCCTTTGAGAGCCGTGTGTAACTTGAACGTTGGCTTCGCTTATGAGTCATGCTTTTTAGATTTTCATTCTGAATAGCAGTTGGGTTGGAACTGGAACCAGGCCGCAAAATGACTTGGGAAGTCTCCCTAATTCCCTCCATTTCATCGAAATTCTGATTGGCTCTATTAGCTGGAGCACTGTTGTTGTTTAGAGTCACAGTACTGGGTGTGCGATTCAGATTGTAGGCTTTTTGGCATGCTGGCCAGTTTTCTTCAGGGCTGCTGGCTATCAAGCTACATTCAGAAGGGCTTTTCTTGTCTTCTGAACAAATGGACATCCGAGCTATAATGGGATCTTGCAGGCCGCTCAAGCTATGTGGCATTCCCCGTTTTCCACTGTGGCTGTCATCTTCAAGCTCTATGAGATTAGCCTTTTCGAGCTGGGAATCATCAGCTGCTTCATTGTGAAGCGAGTGATTGGGGGAACTTTCGTTGGATCTCACTCCTGAATCGGATGAGTCCTTTTTGTCAAGGAGGGCATCTGATAAATACTCTTTTGCTTTAATGAAGGTTCTAATTGGCTCAGCACTGTGTTCTGGAGACTTTGACACTCTCTCTACTTTCCCTTCAGCTTTTTTATCTTTATCATCTTTGAGCAGTGGAGTATTATCCGATTCTTCTGTACCAGATTCATCTTCATCACTTGGAAGTTTCTGATAGCGCAATCCACTTCCCTTAAGCTTTAAATCTGTCTGGAAGAGACTGGACCTTTCTGAGGATTTCTTGACTGGGAGAAGCTTACTGCCTGATTGATCCGATTTTTCATCTTCTTCAGTGATAGGATCCAGGGGTGAGGCATCATTAGTGGAAACCCCTGATGATGAATAATCTATAACATCTCCCCTCTTCATTAAAAATGACTTCCTTCCATCATCTTGTTTTGGTTCACTATCCTTTCCCTTTTCTGGTTCTAGATTAGAATGAATGGAGCCCCCTGATGAACTCTGACCCATATAATATGTGCTGTGTGGAGAAGATCTGCCACTAATTGTTGCAGAACCTGTACCCCCTTCTAACTGAGACATCTGAGCGATATATTCTCTATAGGCATCTCTATACTCGGCCTGCACCTTATCAGTAAGCTTTGAAATTTCAATACTGGAATCCTGAGAATTGAGACTCGAAAGACTTGGGGTTCTGCGAGTTTGTGACTGTGAAGACAGAAAAAAAAATAATTTAAGAATTCAAATAAGCAAAAAAAAAAAGGCATAATAAACATCAGCTCAGTAAATATACACGTTTACTAAGAATGTTTAAAGCCCTCAAAATAACAAATTCTTTTAAAAGAATTCTGCATAACACAGTTTAATAAAAGTTGTAAACTTAGGGATAATTTTACTGTTATTAGAAAGCTTTATACAAATTTTAATAAAATTGGTTTGTTAATATTTAAAAATATAACTAAACATTGTGTTAACAAATAATCTTAGCATTTGTTTTTATAACTTCAAACACTTAACTTTTATTTAAGGTAAAAGTCACCTTCATTGATAAAATATAAAAATTCCTCTTAGAAAAGAGAAGGAAGATGAGAGTCAAGATATACCTCAAAAACAAATACTCAAGTCTTCAATGGATGTTAAAAAGAAATTTTCTCAACTTGTAAGACATGAAGTTTCTGCCAAATTTCAATTCAGAGTAAGAAAATGTACTTGAAATGCCAAAAGAAAAAAATAATTTAAAAAGAATAGAGTATAACAGAAAAGATAAATATAGGATCCAAATGAACAAAAATGGAAGTCATGTGACCAACAGTCAGGTCCTAGTAAATAGAGAAATGAAATATTTTTAAAAGTTTGATTTCCAATGTGAAGTTTTAGGATTAGAATTGCTCTAGATCCCAGAAAAGCTAATAAATGAGAAGTAAAAAGTATAGATTAGGAAAATGGAGAGGGAAAGGGAAGAAAAAGAATCAAGGATGATTAAGAAGGAAAAGAGCAAAGGCTTAAACAAAGAAGCAGAAATAAGGGGAAGAGCCTTCCTTCCACAGGGAGAAATGACCTCTATCCCTGAGAAGGCCCTGCGACAGGATTCAGACCGTAAGCACAGTGCCATCCTCCGCTCGCAGAGGTAGCACGTAGATACCCCACTTTCCAGGGGTCCATGAGTCTACACTGATTCCACAAGAATATGACCATCATTTGCCTTTTCACCCTCATCCTCACAACAGCGTCCAGTGGCGTTTCCAGAGTCCATGATGTGTGACACCACAGCACACTTAGCGCAGAGGCAGATATTGGAATCTAGCTGTCTTCCACTAAGCCAGGCACTGAAGAGATTTGCAAAACAATACCATTTCACTAAATTTTGTTTTGTTTTGGAAAATATGGCCATCTCTCATAAAAATGTTACGTTAACGTGTAACTTCTTTATTTTAAAATAATAAATTTTTTTAAAGTTCCTCTGTTTTTATTTCTAAAATAGTAAATAACGAAGGATAAAACTTACACAAACAAAAGCTCTTTGAGGTCTTTGATAATTTTTTGAGTGTGAAGGGATTCTGATATTAAAAAAAGTTTGAGAACTGCTGCATTAACAGGAAGGCTGTTGAGGGCAGAGTAGGAAATACCAAGTATGGAATAGCAAAGCCAAGGATGAGGAGTTCTTAAGAAATGTTAAAAGGAACCAGGGAAAAAAGGAACTACCAGTTGTGGAAACAGAGAGACAAAAGGGTCAAGTGTGGACTTACTTTATTGTAAAATTAGGGAATTTTTATGTTAGTCAATACCCAACAATAAAATGTTTCCCAATAATCAATGTTTAAGTTGGCTTCCCAACTTAAATAAGGTAGATATTATATAGAAAAAGATGACAACAAAAAAAATTTTTATTATCAAACCAAAGCAAACAGCCTTCAAAAGGGCAGACCTGCCAGGTACTGACCGCTCTGCCTACACCTTGTACACCTCGCTCCCTTTCCGCAGGGCGCCTCTTCGGCGCTGCTGTTTTCCCTCCCTCCCTCCCTCTCTTCTCTCTGTTCTGCACCCGCTCTGTTTTTTCCTCTTCCTCTTTCCGTACTCTTTCTCATGTGTCTCTCGCTGTTGTTTTATTCCTGACCCTTGCCTGTCCCCCGTCTTCGAAGAGCACCCAAAGGAAGAAGTTACCCATATCTAACATCCAACCATAAAAAGAAAATGCATGTCCGCAAACAGTGAGGGTATGTCCTGAAAACCACACGATGGTGCTCAAACGGATCATGTGTGGCAAGTTTTTCAACAAAGATGTATTTTAGCCCATGACTAATGAATTTAACAAGAAAACAGCAGTGACAGACTGGACTTCACTGACTAGAGCAGCCCAGCTCCTATTACTCTCACGCCACTACCCTATTTGATTGTTTCCGCAGCTCTTATCAATTCTGAAACAATCGTACTTTTCCTTTGTTTTACCGACTGTCCTCTCCAGAGGAATACGGCCCCTTGAGGAGAGGGAGTCCTCTGTCCTCTTCACTCAGTTACTTATTATTTTCTGAATGACGACATAAATTCACCAACATAATCTCGGTGAGTTAAATATTGCCCTAATCTTCAGTAATATGAAAAATGACATTTAATAAATACCTGCCAACTTAGATTACTGTGACGTGGGGCACCTTCATCCAGGCCAAGTGTATTCAGTTCCTCGAAGCTGAAGTTCAGTGTGTAGGGAGCTTGACTGGAAAGCTCGGTATGAGGCAATTCGTTGTGGGAAGAACGGCGAGCAGCTTCCCCGTGAGGGACCGGGCCGCTGGTGCTTTCACTAAGTAAACGTGGGTCTTCAGGGACCACTTGGTTTTCTGCATTTCTCATTTCTAGTACCTTAACAGAGGAAAAAATATCATTAATATCCACACTGACAAATCACATTTTAGAAGCTTTAAAAATTATTTGAAAAATAAAACATTAAAAAGTTGTTATAACGGAAATGAGAAAGCATACTTCCTGTAAGTGAATTTCTAATGAATTTGTACATCTGTTTATCTTTCATTTTAATTAATACTAAAAGAAGTAGTGGCAATAATCATAATATATAATTATACTCTAATTTGACCATTATGTTATTACTTTAGTTTAAAATTTAACTTGAGAACAAAACAAAATGCAACTGTAGTGTGTCCAAGAAAACCAGAGCTGGATGGTAGTTAACGTGGTAAAAGAAGATTTAAAACAGGAACTATTGCAGTAGGAAAAAGAGACCTCAGGATGGGACTGAGCTCAACTCCGAAAGCAGCCCAGCCCAATGAGCATTTATAGCAAGGATCAGGGTGGGGCTCAGGGGGTGGAATCGCTGAGAAGAAACCTCCTGGGTAGGGGGGCTCCAGCCGCACTGACGTGAGGAGATTCTCGCTGGAGGTGGGCCAGGGGGTCAGAAGGCGCCTGGAGCTCGTGAGGAAGGAGGGATTTGATCAGACACACGGGGAGACCAGACTTTGGGGTGGGGGTTCTCTCTAAACTGACTTAGAATTCTTGCTAAAACTGGGCAATGCAGGCCTGCTGAGGACGGACACCAAGGTCAAGGCCCAGAGGCCCAGAGGAGACAGACTAGAAGCGGGTCAAGCAGAGTCTCCGTCAATGACAGCATGGAGAACCGGCGGGTAGCCTCTTCCCCAAATTTCCCAGTGAAATGCCCAAAGGCAAAGGTTGCCAAGTGCTGCTGTCAAACAGAAAATGCAAGGGTTGTACGTAAGTAGAAAATGCAGTTTTTACGTGTTATTTAAAAATACAGAAAAATAGCAGTTTAGACCAGTATTTATTAGCACTTGTTTTATACATTGTAAATAATTCTATATATATAAAATATCTTACTGTGCTCCTAAAAAGATGCCAGTCTCCAAAATTCATATTCATCTCTTTCTTCAGCTCATCAATGTTACACTGAGCTAATACACGGCCATTTATGTTTGCCTGAATAAAAATAAATACAAGTATAAAGACAAACGAAATGTGAACTTTCTGAATTATCAGTGATTAAAAAGCACATTTATATTTAGTATTAAGAACGTCATTAGAGACTAGAAAATATTGACCTAAAAAAGGTTATCATCCCACATAATAATATAATAAACAAGTTGAATTTGAACAACATAAACCGCTCCATATTTTTCCAAGTGTCTCAGCACTCAAGTACAACAAATCACGGTTTAGGGACCAACCCAAGAGCTAAGCTTCCCATCTGTTTCCAAAACTACCGACCCTGTCACGCACAATAAGGAAGCTGTTAGTTTTTCCCCTCTAAGCTTATAAAACATGAACATGAGCACGAGCTCCTGGGAGGGGTGAGAGACGTCTGTCCTTCTAAGTGTGTCAGTCGTGGACGGAGTTCTAAATGAGTAAGCCCTGACACAGTTATCAGTTACGGTAGATAACTTCTATCATAAAGAATGTCCACCCACTAATTTCCCAGTTTACTAAATTCACAAAAAGTGACTATCACTATCGGATCTCTGTAATTCTAGCTTCCCCAAAATAAGAAACGATGGCATTTTCTTTAATAATAGGTAGCTTACTGATTTTACAAAATACAAACCCTGACTTTATTAACTATGGTGAAATTACGGGATACCTGTATTTGAAATCGATAGAATGCTCAGTTTCCAAGTTAACTCTCAAGAAAAGAGTGTACAGAGCAAGCCTGTGACAGAGGTCCTGCTGCAGAAACGCAAGCAAGTTTGCAACACTTAAGAAACCAGGTGCCACGCTGGGCTTCAAAAAGCCAGGCACTGGGAATAAAGAGCTGAGTGGGAAGAAAACTGCTGTCCTGATGGAAACAAACTGCCACCAAGGATTCAAGTTGGAAACCTCAGCCTTCCCTGAGTCTAACCACGCTGCCTAGAGGAGAGTCAGGTCAGTGCCTTGGAAAGGCTGTGGTGGACCTTCCGCAAACAGAGATTAGCACTAACCACATCTGTAAGGAAACTGACATTATCTGAAACTTTTCTGGCTAAACATACATTAAGATTAGTAAAATGCTATCTGTATATGCTAATAATTTTTTTAAAAGCTTTTTAGATGCCATTCTTTAAAGTATGTAAACATCAGAGTCTTGTTATTAATGCTCCACGTTACTACAGTCCTCCAAAAGAAAAAGTATAACTGGGGGGATATCTACTATGACCGGACTCAGCCTGGTACGTGGGAGCTTCCTCAAAATCCCAGGCATCACTGTCCAGCTGCATGGTAGCTACTAGAATTCTACAACAGAGTCTGGGAAGAGAAGAACTTCTCAAAGGTGTCAGCCTTGCAAACCCAAACCTATGAGGTTTCATCAAATGGGACATGATCATAAGTCCTATAAGACATGAAAGTGACAATCTGTGGAAAATGAGCAAGTGTGGTTTACTTTGATAAACATTAAGTTACAAATAAATATTACAATCAAAGAAAAGGTAGCACAAAAGAAAAGGCTTTTAGGGCTAGTCTGGTGGAGGCACAGTTGTTAAATTCGTGCACTCCACTTCAGTGGCCCTGGGTTCATGGGTTTGGATCCCAGGTGCGAACCTGCACATCACTCATCAAGCCCTACTGTGGCAGCGTCTCATATACAAAATAGAGGAAGCTTGGCACAGATGTTAGCTCAGTGCCAATCTTCCTCACCAGAAAAAGAAAGAAAGAAAGAAAAGCCCTTTGAATGTTCTATGTTGCATACTGAAAATATGAGTTGTTTATCTAAATGTGAAATCCCTTAGAGGTCTGTATTTCTCATCAGGCACTTTTTACTTACATTAGGTAATTTTTTAAATAACACTGTAATACAGCTCTTTTCTTTTTCTTTTATCCATTTATAAACTAATGGATAATAGGGCAATTTTAGGATACAAAGTAGTAAGAATCATGTTTCTTTCCATTTAGAGCTTTTCCATTTCAACAGAGAAGCCATCTTTGAGAAGCTAAATACGAAGTGTTCACTGTCCACAGAGGCCCGTCTCCCACCCCCTCATCCCTGCCTGAGGCAGCAGGTAAATGTGCACATCACCTTTTTGATTGTTGTACAATACTGAGGCAGCATACTCTGGTCCAGCCCTTCTACTTGTTTCAGTTTCTCACATACTGCATCCACACTCATTGAATTCAGTGATACTGTTCCTGAGGCTGGGCCTGATCCCTAGATAAGCCAGGGGAAAATGCAGCATGAAGAGCATTTAATGCCAGATATAAGCAGTCACATGACAGAGAAACACTCATGAAGTTACACTATGAAGTACTCTAACTAGCAACAAATTTTCAAACTAAAGTAAAAACAACAAATGTGCATAGTATGGGAAAATACCAGTAGGGAACAGAATTAGCTACTGTTCTACCTTAATGAGTTTTTATTAGAACAGGTACAGCCTGATCAAAATCACTTTTCTAAGAAGACAGCACACTCCATGTGCCAAGCCTAGGCCACCTTTCAAACGTTCACAGCCTAACCTCAAGAGAGAAGCACGCAGCCCTTAGTGACAGGAAGGACAGGGGTTTAAAAGAGAAAGAACACAGGGGTAAAATAACTGATGCCTATATTATAAAAATACAAAAGCTAACTCTGAGAAACAATTTTAAAGTGTCTATACTAAACAGCTTTCAATGTTTCTACAGACCAACAGTCTACCACAGCTGAGGTTTTCACATCTTGACCATACTTTATACCCAAGGGATCTAAAACTTCCCCTTAAGAATCCATACAATAATCATGTATATATAAAACAACAATATTACTTCTTAACATGTGAGAGTAAATACAATCCATTAAAATATGGTCTCATTTAAAAGAAAAGTCAAAATAATAAATAAATCTAGTATTTACTTAGAAGAAAAATATTTTCTGAATGTGGTGACATACTAAGTATTTGCCTGTGATCAATTATATATGAATCCCTCAATTACAGACATGGACATTGGGGTTGGCAAGGTTAAGTTTTGAATTCAAAGTCACAGGATACATAGCTAGTTAGTGGTAGATTTGGACCAGAATGCTAACTTATCAGGTCTTACAACTTCCCATTTTCCTTGCTCCAACTGTCTGTTTTGGAAGAGTTTACAGAAACTATAACCACAACAAAGAGAAGACAAACCAAATAGTATAGAGGTTAAAGATAATGTTCCAAATGATGGGTTCTGTTACCATTCAATCTAACTTTAAAATGATAAAAAAAAAAAATTTATCCTACCCTCAAGGATGTGCAAATTTATATTTTCTACTGCCTCTTTTATCACTATCAGGACAACAGCAGACTATAACACAGCCAAAACTGCCTGTCAGTCGGTTGTTAAACATTATTTGTAACATGGAAGCATAATACTCTATTATTAATTGATAAATAAATATGCTCACATATAGTATATACACAGCATACATCTATATTATATATAAGCACAAATATAGCTAGGGAATGAGAGCATATTGAAAAGACAGTTGGAGGAGTAATCTTACGAGAGTGAGGGAGTCTTAGCAAGTTTACAAGGATAAGATAGGCCCAAAAAAGTTTGGAAATTAATGACTTGGAATATACTGTACCAAACACATTCATTGACAGTTTGTTTTTAATTAAGTATAAACTTAAAATATGCCATATACCGTATGGTCTGAGGTTCAATTGCTTCAAAAATACTGAGAGCAAAACACTACTATTTCCATAATTTAGGTATCATATCTCTATACATAGTTCTATTTTCTGCCTGGATGAGTACAGCCAATATTCAAAGGTTTAACTATCCGCTATCTACTATGGAAATTTAAAATGTTTTCTATGAATTTTTAATAACAATACTTCTTCCATCTTTTACTTCTTTTTAAACAGCTTTATTGCGATATAATTCACATACCATACAATTCTCCCATTTAAAGTTTACAATTCAATGATTTTTAGTATATTTATAATGTTGTAAAACCATCACCACAATCAATTTTAGGACATTTTCATAGTCCTAAAAAGAAATCCCTGAACCCGTTAGCAGTCTTTCTCCAGCCCCTAGCAACCACTAATCTACTTTCTGTCTCTATAGATTTGTCTCTCCTGGACATTTCCTATAAATGGAACCACACAACATGTGGCCTTCTGCGACTAGCTTTTTCACTTAGCCTAATGTTTCCAAGGCTCCCTCATGCTATAGCATGTATCAGTACTTCAGTCTCTTTTATTGCTGAATAATATTTATCTTTTAAATGATCTTTAATACTATCTTTCAAACTTTTTTATTCCTCAACCTGTCTCTTCTCTCCAGATACATTTATACTTGCTTACATTTTCTCGGTTCAAAAACCACAAACAGTTTGATCACCAAAATAAATAATGATCATACTGGATTATAATTCATATAATAAAATAAATACACATGAGTCCATACTGATGTAAATAAATAATTGAATAAGTAAATGAATGAGGAAGAAGAGTCAGCTTTTCCTCATAGAATTCCAATTAATAAATGTAGAAGAATGAAACAGAAAATTACCATCAGGAAAACACCACAATAATAGTGGTTGCATACAAGATGCATCAACGGATACTAAGATTAATGGGCAAAAGTATAAGCAGAAACAGGAGATTTGCAGAGTTTCAAAATATCTCCCTCAAGATATTTATTCATTATAAAGGGAAAAGTAAATCTTTACAGTGTTCAAACCTGGCAGACGCCACCTTAACCAAGTGATGGAGGGTAGCAACACCAGTGGTAAGGCAGGATCATCATGGACCCTCTAATGCGATGCTCTGGGAAGGGCGGAGTATCGTTCCTGTGGTTCTCTTGCCAAAGATGTATAACCTCCTTCTAATCACAAGGAAACAGCAGACAAACCCAAAAAAGGACAGTCTATAAAGTACCTGACCAGCATTCTTCAAAAGTGTTAATTAAGGCCATGAAAGACAAGAAAAAGACTGAGGAATTGTCATAGATTAGAGAACTCTAAGGAGAAATAACCAATAAAACACATTGGAGTGGATCCTGGACCAGAAAAATGACGTTAGTGGAAAAGCAGGTGAAATTCAAATAAGTCTGTAGGTAATAGTAGTGTACCAATTTTAATTTCTCCTCTTCAAAAATATACTACAGTTATGAAAGATGTTAACATTAAGGAACACTATTTTTGTACCTTTTATTTAACTCTAAAATCATTTTAAACCAAAAAGTTGCTTTTTTTTAAATCATAAAAGAACTCTTTCTGATTGTGCTAAAAAGGACAAGTATAATAGATAAAGAACAGACTAACTCTGTCAGCTTAGGGGGAAAATGTAAAATGCCAGAGCATCTTATTTCCACGGAGAATCTGAGAATTCAGCAATAGAGACATGTTAATAAAGATACTACTCTTTTCCTTTAAAACAAAAAGTTCCACCTAATTTTAATTTCATGATCCTTTAAAACCTTTATGAATTATTTTATTTATGAATTATTTTAAAACACATTTTCTCTTTCATTGGGGATTATGGAGAAAATATATATTATCTCTGAACGACTTTTAGAAGCTGTAAGAAAAGACAGAAGCACATGGACATAAGATCTGTGTAACTCCATCAAGGCCGTAGTCTGACTTTGACTATTTGTAAGTTGGGCTTTATCAAGATAAGGGGTAAATTATCAATAAATTAAAATGTGTTACAATATGATTCTTTGAGTAAATGAGAAATGGTAATTACCTGCCAGGTCTTTTCTAAAATAATCATATATAATAAAATTACTTTGAAACCAAATGAATCTCGCTAGCCAAAATGATTTTTGGATGCAAATCTCATAAAAAGAAGGAGAAGGAGTACAAACGTGATAAGGAAAAAGCATATCTAACAATTCATTATGTAAATTCTTAATAGAAAATTAATATTACTTTGGCAATACACAGAATGGTAATACTTTAAAGTTTATCATGCATTCTTACTTGAAATTTACCTGTTACAAATCAAGAACAGATCATTTCAGCATACATCACAATTGATAAAAAAAAAAATTCAGAAAATTGAATGCAGATGTTAGTTTCTTTAAACTGTTAAAAATAAACTTCAAAATGCACACAAATCAGAATTTCTCCAGGTATAAATAAGGCTAACAAAACAGATTGAAATTACCTTGATGGAACTGTATGATTTTATATTGTAAGTAGATTAAAACTACACCCTGAAATATTATCATCTTTAGTAAATTTATTAAATAAGCTTAGAATTGATTAGCCAGAAATGAGTGCCATGCAAAGGCTGAAAGCAGCTATTAAAATAAACCCAAGACACTGAAATGAGCACAGAATTATAAACAGCCCAGCATGAAGTTGCCAATGATTGCTTCTAACAGTCTAACAAGAAAAGTGAGGAAGATTTCACTAAAAGTTTCTGTACCTGTCTCTGTTTGTTAAACCCAGAGTCACACGGCTTTAAGGAAGGAATAAAACAGAATGAAGGACACAAGCTTAAAAGCAAAACGGCAAATATACACATACAATAAACACAGCAGCAGTTTCGTCATTCTTCTTATCTTCCCACAACTGTGAACAAGCCACCTCTACAGCCACACAAAGCAAGGAACGCTTGCACACACGCACACAGCAGTTTAATTTCATTAACGTGTGCTTGGCAATTTTAAATTGTATTCTCAAAATGTATATTCTTTTAATTAAAAGAATAAATCATGGGCCATAGATTCAACAAAAATATCAGGCAAATCAAATTTGCTATAAAAAGTCAAACTTCCTACTATACACAAGTTTAAAATTAATTTTTAAATATTCTGATTAGAAAATTGCAACTATTAATTGCAGACCAATTTAATAATAAGGTTTAAATACTTGGAATTCACAGGATCACTTCATAAAATGAAATTTATCTGGCCACATACAGTTAATGTTCAGAAACATACTTTTCAAATTTGGGGTTTGTTTCACTGGGCATGCAGCACGTTAAATGGATGCACTAAAATACACTGGAAAAGAAAGGCCTTAAGAGCCACACAGCTCAAGAAATTACACAGGTAATGGTGAAAATTATCTGCATACTATGGTTAACATTTCAGTGACATAGCTTTTTAAAAACTCTAATTCAAAGCAGACATACTACTATTAACTATTTTTCTGAATCTATTAGGTTGGTGGTAAATATTCTTAAAATAGTTAAAATAATCTAGAGATGACTGACAATATTGATTCAAAGTTGATTTACAACACTGTTCTAGTACAATAAAGGGCAGGGCTTTGCTAGCCTAATGCCAGAGGTTTTCCTTTCCTTCCTTTTTTTTTTTTTTTGCTGAGGAAGATTTGCCCTGAACTAACATCTATGCCGATCTTCCTCTATTTTGTATGTGGGTCACCACTGCAGCATGGCAACCAATGAGTGGTGTAGGTCCACACCTGGGAACTGACCAGGCCATGGAAGTGGAGCACACCAAACTTGACCACTAGGCCACAGGGCCAGCCCCTAGATGTTTTTCTTTTAACATTCACTATCTGGAGTACTTCATGGGAACCCTGTTTTCTAGTTTACATATCAATTTCATCATTAGCAGGCTTTTTAGAAAGTTACTATATCTATCTGTGAGACTTGAAAAAATATCAAAAAGGGAGTACTAATGAAATTACAATTTACTACAAGATAGCCAAATCACAAAATAAAGCTATTGTTAACCTAGTTGGAAAAACATAACTTACTCTTCAAACTACATGAGAAATAACAATTAGGCCAAAGTTGACAGATGAGGCTTAATATCCCATTTCAAGGGCAATCTTCTAAAAAACACAAATACTAAAGAACTGCAATGAATATGATTTTGTTACTTTTTAACTTTTACCTGTACTCTAGGATTTCAAGGATATCATCACTGCGTAATATATTTCTGTAAAAATACATCAAGCTACTTGTAGTTTATTAATTGTTTAGGGAAAAAGTTTTCTTGACTTGAAGTCCGGCACAATGACTTTCAAACTGGAAGTGAACACAATTTTTCACTATATTATTAAAGGAAAAATAAGCTAATATTTTTCCAAATTGAAACAGAATAACAAAAATGTACTTCTAAAATACTTTCGAAAGTGTGCGTGACCCTCCTGAGAGAAGCGCTGAGAGGTGACGAGGTGACCTGTCCCCACCCACACTCTACGCGGAGCCCACCACGCGCCCGCTTCACCCATGGCGTCTCTGACTTCCTCGTCCAGTCTGCTCCTCAACAGTAGGACACAGCTTGATTTGGACACACATCTGTTAGAACACAGGTTATAAGTTCTAAACCAGTGGTGGAAATAAAAATTATCTACAGTTGAGCCCCATCTTTTTTTTGCTTTTTGCTTGGTCACTCCACTGACTGGATGCAGTTTAATGAAAACCAAGACCTTCTTTTTTAATACCTTTATTAATTCAGCAGTTTTCATCAATCTCTAAAAGTAAAAGTAACAGGACACTGGAACTCAGGATACTGTTATTAACACTGCCTTTGCAATTCTGAACTTCCTTGCAATTAAACTTGGTGCTAATTACGTATTTTCACACCTTTTCAACGAGGTATAAAAGTGACCTAAATGAGGGTGTCTGAAGGTATGGAGTAAACGCTATGGCAGAGAAGATCAAGAGGGTTTGCCTTAGTGCTGCCACTTCCCCCTGGCAGCCTTCAAGACCATAAGCTCAATGAGGGCAGGATTTCCATCAGTTTTGTTCACTGCTGCATCCCACTAGAATAGTGCCTGCTAGGTATTCAATAGATTTGTTGACCCAGTGTATGATCACACAGGCATCTGTAGTACTAGATGCTAAATAAATAATTCAAGGAAGGATAAAAGTGTAAAGAAATATTGTATCACTCCTTCCTTTGAAAAAATGCTTTTCAATGAAACACAGTTACCACTGTGAGCACCATACTTTAAATAAAAACAGACTACAGGACTCCTCAGAGTAACTCTTTGAAATACCATAGCAACATGCCACTGAAGACACCTGGCTCAAGACAGGCCCTCCACAAAGGGTGCTTCCCTTCACTGTCACAGAAGGGTCTGAAGCCACTGCTTCCCAGTGGGAAGTGGACTGGAAGAGGGCAAAGCCACTGAGGAAAAGCCCCCTGGAGAGCTTTAAAAATTCAAAGTATTTGCAGCATCCAAAGAACTGAGAGATCCTTTTAAATTCCAAGAAAACAAACCAATTGACACCTCTTGGGTCAGAGAAGCATCAACAGACAAAAGGCTGAGGTAATCTAAACGGACTGGGTATTCGTGCACTACTCCCATCACTGAGACAAGGGTTATTTAACACCAAACAGTTTTAGTTTCTGAGTCTCTAAAGCTCCACAGAATTTGGCCTTTGGGGTAGTAACAATAATAATTATTATTAAATAATTAAATAGTTAAAGTTTGCTAAGACTAAGTAATCCTTAAATCGGATGGATGCGGTAGGTCTGTTTTTCCACATAAGGGAGTTGAGTATCAGAGAGGTTAAGTAATTTGTCCAAGGCAAACAGCTAATTACCAGGGTCTATTTAACCTGAAAGCCCAGATACCTGACTAAGGCATGCACAGCAGCAAAGAAGCAGCACGATACTGAAGAATGGGCGTGATACAGGCCTCGCAGATTCTAGCTCCACGTCTGGCACTCCCCACCTGTGAACCTTGGGGAAGTCTCGCAGACTCTCTGAGCCTCGAATCCATGCTGTGGAGCAGGACTGCATCACAGGCACTGCATCACAGGTTCCCTGAGGATCCTCGAGAGGGAAGGCAAGTCCAACGTGGGGCCAGAGGTCTTTTTCACTGGTTTCGTAAACTGGAGTTCTGATTAAGACTACATTTCTAAAAAAGGCTTCTCTGCTTTGAAAGTTTGAAAAACACTGGCCCTTTCTAGCTCTAATATTCTGCGGAGCATATCTTGAGTCCAACATTAACATTTTTTCCCAGTTTTATAAGATTTGGCATATATTGTCTCTATTATAAAATTATAGGAAAAAAAGCTAGCACAAAGGCTTACATCATCACCTTTGTGAAACACCTGGACATATCTATAATTTATCTGATAAGTCCTTGGCTGGCCTTTATAAGTTACAATTATTACAATGTCCCTTAATGTGAAGAAACTAAATTATTTTCATAAGGATCTGCTTTATAAAGGTTAATCAGAAATTCCTTGTGGTAAAAAAATACGGGACCCCCTCCATAACTGAAAAGACTAAGTTAACTCTTTATAATCTGGCTTTTTTGGTGGGTTTTTTTGTTTTGTTTTGTTTTTAGCTTACTATTCTGTATCTGTGTATCTATACCTTATTATTCTATATTCTGCATCTACAATGACAATTTCTCCAAAAATGTTTGTGTAGCTTCTGACTTATCTAGAAGCAGCTCTTGTCATCAAGTGTTGCACACAGGGGACAGCTGAGTGAGCACAGACGGACTCAGTCTGTAGTCCTATTATCCCAGAAATACAGAGAGTTTTCTACTACAGGACTAGAAAGCCATACAAGCCATGAAGGGCTAAGTAATTTTTATATTAACTACTTCTACGCTGGTTCAGCTATAAAGATCCCAAACAATGTTCCACGTACAGACACTTCTCAACATTTCCACCACTGCTTTTAGTTTGGCTTTGAACTAAGTGTCTACTTTTACTAGTGTTCTACAAAACAAATTTTACGTGCTATTGTCATTATTAATTCCATAAAAGCAAAGAAAGTTCAGTAAGCATCTATTATTCACTAAGTAGATCACAAAACTATCTTTTAATATTAAAAGAATAGCAAATAGTATGGTTATTTTACTAAACAAAGGCACTAACATATTTAGAGCATCTTTACTCTTTGTTATTGGGCTTCTAAACACATCTCGAGGATTGCACTATTTCCCCTTCCCCAAAAACTCATTTCAAAATTTGCCTAATGCTCTTTCACTGGTCTCTGAAAGAAACTACAGCCACGTTTTAATTACAAGGGTTGGTCCACACTCTTAAGCATGGGCACAGCGACTACTTCAGCATGTCTGTGTCATTAAGACCATCAAATTCTTCACAGAATCTGATTTTCATCAAAAGTTTGCTGAGGAATTTCAGCTCAGAGAATTGCATTGCATGCATGAATCTATGCATTAAAGGCTCTCTGGCTAAACTAAAAGTCACTCTTGCACACAGGGGCAATGAGCCATGGATTAAAGATTCCCCTAACACCAAAAGAGAATTATGATGGTTTGTTGTGTCTACCATTTCATGGATAATTGAAGTCACTCAAGCGCCTCAGCTAAAATGTTAATGACTTAAAAAGAATCACCAACTCCGCCATGAAAACACCAAAATGATTCTTCTCTCTGTTACTAACACTAACTCAGAGAAAATTAAAGTTAAAAAACTCCTGCCTATCCAAATGCATGTTTTAAGTTAAAAAATTATGGATATTCTCAGGATGCAAAATTTCAGCACATTAATTCTCACTCCTATGCCACATTTCAACATAGCTTTAGATTAAATCGATCATGTTTACATGGGCATAACATTCTTTAAATAAATCAATAGGAGTTAAAATGCAAACCGGGTTCTTCAATTCCACCATGACTGGATAAATGAAGATTTTAAGGCTCATCACATTAAACATACTTCTTATTAAATACAAAGTCTTGAGCAATAAATACCCAAAGTGACTTCCTATATAAGTTATTTTTTTAAAGAAACCCATCTTAAAGTGTTGGACCAAAAACAAAAAGGTTTTAATAATGCCCTTTACATGCTGAACTAGCTCTGTGTTTATCTGGAAATTTTATTTTAATAAATACACAGATAGAGAAAGGCAGTACTGCATTTACACGAATGCTTCATAAACTGTGGCCACTCAGATTAAGAATGAGTCACTAAAGATCCTTTCTGGTTTACACCATCTAGCTCATAATGCCTTTTTGTCATCTCAAGGGCAATCTGGGATATTTCCAAAAGTATTCTACGTCTGTAGCACCAACTGCAGGCTTAAGAAAAACAGGCAAAGGTGAAAATAGAGGTCAACACTGAGGAACAAATACCACCAACAGAATCTTCCTGATGGCTGCTGGAAGCCCCTTCCTTACCCGACAATAAAAAACCCCACCCCGTGTCATTGAGAAAGGGGAAAAACAGGAGGAAACAAAGGGTCAAGTTAAACATTAGCTTTTAAATTAATCCATGAACTATGATTATTAGTATTCAGCTACTCTACACTAGCTGCGCATCACGTCACAGACGCAGAGTTAGTGCACTGCCGTCATCACAATTCAGACAGTCGTTACTGCTGCAGAAGCAATGAGATGCGCGTGTTCCACACCACAAGACTACTCATTACCCTCGAGGAGTCTGTGGGTGAAGAAAGCCCCTCAGCAGCATCCTCCTTGATAACCTCCTAACAACACAAAACAAGAGTGTGGGTAAAGGTGAGGGGTGAGCCAAACTAGGATGATGAATGAACACGATGTAAAAATAATAATATAAAACACCAAAACCTGGATGGGATTAGATTTCTCCCTTCAGTGACAACATTTTTGTTTTTATTGATGTCATAATAGTTTGTACATTGTGAAATTCCAGTTGTACATTATTGTTTGTCAGTCACCATATAAATGTGCTCCTTCACCCCTCATGCCCACCCCCTGACTCCCTTCCCCCTGGTAACAACCAATCTGTTCTCTTTGTCCATGTGTTTGTTTATCTCCCACATGAGTGAAATCATACAGCGTTTGTCTTTCTCTGTCTGGCTTATCTCATTTAACATAATACCCTCAAGTTTCATCCACCTTGTTGCAAATGGGATGATTTAGTGACAACATTTAAAAATTTAAATAACAGTTTTTTGGGTTTTTTTAAAGATTGGCACCTGAGCTAACAACTGTTGCCAATCTTCTTTTTTTTTTTTTTCCTGCTTTTTTTCCTCCCAAATCCCCCCAGTACATAGTTGTATATTCTAGTTGTGGGTCCCTCTAGTTGTGGCATGTGGGACGCCACCTCAACATGGCATAATGAGTGGTGCCATGTCTGCACCCAGGATCCAAACCCTGGGCCACTGAAGCTAAACCCGAGAACTTAACCACTCAGCCACGGGGTCGGCCCCCAAAAATAACAGTTTAAGCTCTATAACTTTTGTCTCCTAATTTATAAAAATATATTAACAGGGAATTTCTTTTTTTAAAATTTTTAATTACCACCAGGAACACCTAATATTCTAGGCACAAATGTATTTTGTTTGGATTAGATTCAATAGTATATTTTAATAATTCCTTTTTCCTATTTAATTTCTGACATTAGATTAAAATGTTCTTTTAATATATGCTAATTTTTATACCCTAGGGCTAACATATATATACAGATACCATATATAAATATATCCTTTAAAAAGATATTAGAAATTAGTATAGATATAAAGGTTTAGTTTTAAAAGTTTTGGTAACAAACACTGCATTATAAGCCAGAAACTCTGGCTGCAAACAACTCAGCATTTATTCACTGAGGCTAGTCATTTTCCTTCCATAGATATTTATCAGAAATGAAAACAAAATAAATTTTTTGTTAGTAACAGCTTATGTTTCTTAAAACTATTTACAAAATAAGTTGCGCTCTTTTACTCCAGAAAGGAAATAGTCAAACTTGAATGCTGCCTATGTTGCTTATTAGGTTACTACTTTAGTTACCCTTTTTTATACTTACTAGGCCATTGCTCTGATCTCTGGGCAAACTCGTTTTTACTGATGGACGTGAGATGAGATGTTGGGAACCGCCAGGGTAATACCTTGGCGTGTAAAGGTATGGGGCAAAGAATGGCTATGGAAAAAACACGTAACAAAAGAAGGGGTAAACAATTACAGAAATCAAAGTGTAATGAGATTTACCAAATGAAACTAGCCAATAAAATACAACTCCAAATTGCTAATGCAAATGATAAAACAAAAGAAAAAAAGGCTCACTCATATTCTATAAGCTATCAAACCCAAACTTAAGACAGATTATTTATTTATATTGTTGATTTAATATAAGCTTTTTTTTAAGCAACTAAAGTTCTGCACCTTACAATTTGACACAAGAATATCTCTTTACATATACCATTTTTATGGGCTTACCATGTGTCTGGTTCTAAGTGATTTACAAATATTAATTCACAATCTCTTTTAAAAAAGTAGAATAGCATCTTAATAGAATACTGTTCTTTACAAAAAAAAGATTAGCTGTAAGTGAGACCAAAAAAGGTCTCGATTATATGAGAACATCCTAGCATGGATTCCAGGAACACTGTTACTCTAAGTTCCTAGAATTTACCTTATATCCTATACCCTAGAGTTTACTCTATTTCCTAAATAAGAAAGAATATCTTTTTAATGGGGAATCCATCATTTAGATGAGATCTATAACTGAAGTATTTATTTGTAACCAGTTTCATATAAACAAGGAGATATCAGATTATATGGGCTAAACATAAAGATTAAAATTCACTAAGCTTCATTATACTGAACATCTTCCCCTACCTTTTTCACTCCTGCCATTTTAAGAAATTATTGTGCTTTTCAGACTAAAAACTTCAAATAACTACAGCAAAAAATAACTAGACCTAAAAGCATGAGAAAATTTTAAATGCTTTAAAAATAATAAAATGCTATTAAAGCATCACATGATTGTTATTCATATAAAGTTAGTGAACACAAGGTCTCAGCCTAGATGGCATGGTAAAAATTTCTTTTTTCAAACTTCTTGGTCTCAAAACTTCAACTGTCATCTAATGATCAATTGAGCCATTTTACGTAACACTACAGCAGATTTTACGACTAGTAAATAAAAACCTACCCCTCAAAGTTTACAAGGATGGAATACATTATAAAATGCTATGGTTCTACCTTTGTCTCCTTGTCTGAGCAAAAGAATGGATAGCATTCAAAGGACCTCTATGAATGGTGTACCTGATTATTTATATGGCCAACATTTTTCAAAAACTGAAAATTTAAATTCTGGAATCCCTTCTTTGCCACATTTATTCTAAACTTCTCTTTCTTCCTAGTTCATATGAAATTTATTTAGGCATGCAGTTGGCTTCTATGAATACTAGCCCCTATATTTTCAAGAATTAGATTAATGAGAGAGACAACAAAAATAAGTAATTACAATGGATCCTAGACTACAGTTCCAGAAAGCAAAATACTTGGGTTCATGCTCCATTTTCCTATAGGAAATATTAGTATTTAAGATCATTAAAGTAAGGATAGCTTGGGCCTACTAAACTTGATAGGGTCTGAATACCACTGATAACTAACTGTGCTTTCATCTTTACCAGTAGAAAATTATCATATTTATTCTAAGTGAACAATTATACATCACTAAAGATAACTTGAAATAAAACTTTAGAAAACTGGTTCTGCTGCTATCATTTAGCAATAACATCTGAGTCATACAAGCAGTATTTTCCATCACTATTTCACATTTAAAAGCTATAATATATTAAATACAGGTTTACGAAACTATTGTAGAAATTTATCATTATTTTAAATGCCAATATAAATTATTATACAAGATATAACAAATGGAACATTTGTTTATAAACAAATACGGAAATTCCCTTTGAAGCACAGGATAGTCACTGCTGACCCTGTGGAGTTTGACTTTCTTATCAAGATAACAAATAAAAGCAAAAAGCATCTCTAATATTCAGACTCAACTGAGATCTAAAACCCACTAAAATTCAAAATTCTTTTAATTTTTAAAATATCATATACAATAAATTCAAACTTAACCATTATTCCTATATTAAAAAACTAAAGTACAATTTCAAAATAATAGACTCCAAAGCAGAAAATTTCTGATACCTCCCTAGAACAAATTCTTAAAATGAAAGATTCTAGCACTTCCTTACCCTGTTATAGAAGGGATGTTGGGGTCCTGTCATACCACTGTAATAGCTGCTGTGAGGCTGTGGTGACACAACCCCACCTCCAAATGGTCCATTGAAGGATGTGGAGGAAGAGCAGACGGACGGAGGCTGGCTGTAGCCTGACGGGGGTCTAGGATGAGAGTCATGCAAGGGCAGCGGGGGGAGCGGGGGGTACGCCAGTCCACCGATATTAATCTGGTCTCTTGCAGCACGAACATCTAAAAGATTAAATGACATCCCAGAAGGCAAAAGAAAATAGAGCATTAGTAATTAGCCCAATTACCAGTTCCTACTCTAATTACCAGATAGAAACATGACTTTACCACTCTTGCCAGGGATTCCAACCGGCTCACAGAAGTAGACAGGGAATCTTGAATTCTCCATAGACATTCTAGTAAGAAAAGCCCAACTACTTTGCATAAAAAGTAGTTTTTCACCATTTGAAAAGTCACAACATCTAGATTCTTCTCTTCAGTTACCAGAACTATATATTTTTCTCTGACTTTCTAAGGTATTTGTTTGTTTGTGGTATTCTAACAATTCTTATGATTCATAAGTATTACCGACTACTAACAACTCACAATTGTGTAGAGTTAATAAAGACAACATTAGCTAAGACCTGGGGTTTGCAAAAGATAAAGATACGACTCATCCGCCTCTGAACAACAACAAACAATGCCATAGTCACAAAACACACCTGTGACATCAGCTTTATAACAGGTATCTTAAAAAATGTAGGAGTAGTGTAAGGCTCTCTCTTCATAATTCCTGGAAAACTCAAAGGTGGGTCAGCAGTGCCAGTATCATATACAAAAGACAGTGTGTTTCAATAAAGGTTTTGTGTGCGTGCATGTGTATATGGTGGTGACTCGAGGACAATCTAAATTACTCCAGAACCTCATGTCACTATCTCCAAGTTACAGTCCACAAACTTAAGACAGTGCGTTTCAGTAAAGGTTTTGTGTGCGTGCATGTGTATATGGTGGTGACTCGAGAACAATCTAAATTACTCCAGAACCTTCATGTCACTATCTCCAAGTTACAGTCCACAAATTTAAGTTAAAACTTAAAAAGCAATATGATGATTTTCTCACCACTCTGGTCCTGTTAAGAACAGGAGATTGGTGACAGAAAAATTACAGTGAACCGACATCTTAAAGTGGTGACTATACGTTAAAAGGAATTTGATGCCAAAGTAAGGATTCAGGTGTGTGGGTTGGGAAACAGAATAAAGTGAGTTTAATAAATAACATTTTCTTAACATTCCCAAAAGGGCATCAAGCCTCCTCATCCTCAGTTTCATTACTTCTTCTGTGTAGTGGCTGGTTCATTATTTCTTGATTTCTCATGGAGCAGAAGAAACTTACATAGCTAAGACAGAAATAGGAAAATTTCTGAGGACTTTAGAGAAGAAAATTCCATTTACTACTAATACCCACCTGCAATGATTTCCCGCAGTTTGGGGTCTAGGTTTACAGTGCACGGCAAAAAGGTTTTCACATCTCGAGCCACAAGAACTGGGGTCCTTGAAGACAAAAACACTTCAAAATTTCTTATATCTCCATCTATTTCAAGCAGTGGCTCAACATCTTTAGTTGTTGGAATATTCTTTGATATTCTTCAAACAAGAAACAAATGAAAAAGGTCATTAAGGTCACTATTAGAAAGGCAAATTCTGCATGTAACTTAAAATTTGTTATTTAAAAAATAAAGAACACATTACACATCTTGCTCTCATTTAAAAAAAAATTTTTTTAAGGAAAGAAAAAGGAACAAAATAAATAGTATAGTTACAAAATTACTAAGGTAACAGGTGTGGGGTCAGAATTATATTGCCTTTACCCAAAGGTAAGACCTTAGGCTGGGAAACCAGAGCAAGGAAACTGACACATATATATACCAGGCACTTCACACATTGATGATTACCTCGAAATGACGGTTAAATAAGTTATCATTTTACACATGAGGACAGTGGGCCTCAGACAAATTAAACAGCCTGCCTAAAGTCACACAACTAGGAAAGAGAATCTGACTGGCTCTAAAATCCATGTTTATTATAGAATACCATGGTTCTTGCCTTTGCAAAAAGAAGAAATAAAGAATAATTTTTAAATAAATTACACAAACTAAAAAAAGTTAGCACAAATTTTTCCTTTTCAAAAAAGGTTTTCTTTTCTATCGTAAAAGTAATATATGCTTACTGTATAAGCATATATATAAGACAAAGAAATACAGAATAGAGGGAAAAAAACATAATTTTACCAACCAGCTACTAATATAGTGTGTCACTTAGCCTTTTTTATTATACAGAATTTTTTACATAGTTGTTTATATACGTAAACAATTAAGCCTTAAATGTAAAAACAAGTAACACTCATTCATTAAAAAATACTTAGTAAGCACTTCTATGTTGAACTATAAGAAACTGCCATTTTTATAGGTCAAAATGGTCAAATATTGACAATTCTATATGGTTCAACCTACTATATGCCAGACAATGTGCTGATACGACGCAGTAAGTAAAAATGCATCATAGAGGGATAAAAGGATGGAAAATGCAAAAGAGAGCTTAACAGACAAGGAGGTAGATGAGAAAACTGGAAATAACCCAAATGTCTACTAAAAGTTGAAGAGATAAATAACTTGTGCTATATCTATATAATGGAATACTACTTAGTAATAAACAGGAATATACTTATTTATACATGCAATAACATGGATAAATCTCACAATAAATTATGTGGAGTGAAAGAATACAGCCAATAAAGAGTACATAGTTGGATGTTTTCATTTTTATAAAACTAGAAAATGTAAACCAATCTACAGTGACAGAAAGCAGATAAAGGGTTCCCTGTGAAGTCAGGGATGTGGGAGAGAAAGGAAACAGGGAGGGATTCCCGAGGAATAGGAGGAAACTTCTAGAAGTGATAGATATGTCCACTCTTCTCATGGTGGTGATGAATTTGTGGGTACATGTGTATATCAAAACTTGTGGAATTGTGCAACTGAAATAGCATAGTTTATTGTATGTTGATTATACCTCACAAAGCTGCTTTAAAATCACTGTATATTCGGAGATATCTTCAAAACACTCAATTCCCAGTTAGTCAAGAATATTAACTGTTAGATTATAGTGGGTACAGTTTCAGAAGAGCAGAAATATTTTCATGCCCTTCAAAATGTGAAATGGGATCTTACTGTAATATTAGTTACAGCTATATTATTTCTTTGGGACTAGCACTCTACTGGTCAGACCAAATACTTGGCTAATAGCCAAATAGTAAAAGCCATCTAAGGGAAAATCCAGAGAACAAAATTAACAAACAAGAAAAGAACAGGGTAGGGTGCTGGTGAGAAAAGAAGGACAGCAATTTTGTCTTAATGAATTTCGGGAAGTCCCTTTTATGGACTCACACACACATGTATGAAATAGAAAAGCCCTCCCAAATGGGATTACTTCTTAACAAACTAAAATGGTATTCAAACTGATTACTAAATATATCTAAAATGAAATGGAAAACTTGGAGAATGGCTGCACAAAATCATTTGCACAAGTGGCCAAAATATCAGAGCTTAAACAGTTAAAAAGGTAGTTCATCTATTTCAGGAGCTTAACATAAAATTCTAAGAGAAGCTAGAAAGATTTAGATAAAAACACACAGCTGACAAGTCACATGAAACAAATTAACTGAATTTGAATGCCAGCTCTGCTTAAGCTTGAATGTGAACAGTGTTCTCAATATGAGGAACAATACCGCTGTTCACAAGCCAACAGTCTACTGCTGGTTTCCAGATTGAAGTCTCTATTTTAACCTTTTGAGCTCAATACATTAAACTCTTCTACTGAAAGAGATATTTATGTAAATGATAATCTTTTGGCAGTGGGCCACCAAAATCATATGTGCCTTTATTTTTCAGATATTTTCCCAAAGGTTAGTATTTAAAGAATTTAAGTAACTTCACTTTTCAATTAAGAGTGAATTTAAATTTCCAGTATTATGAATCATGTGAATTAAAGTTGCCACCATTAAATGGCCCACAGAAAGCATTATAAAACCTCAGGCATCAACGAGCTCCCACCAAGTTTAAATGCAACTTCCTTCTCGGCTACCATTCTAGCAGTACCTATCAGTGCCAACAGCAATGTAAGTTAAAAGCATTTTCATTACAAATGACAGTGTTTTATAGAAGGTCCATATTAATTCCTTGGCAGAAACTACATAAGCCAATTCATATCAATTCAAAATGAGGTGTTAAATTATGAACAAAAGTTTTATTTTAAATCAAAATATAAACAGGTTCTAAGAGCATAATTTATGAAGAAGCCATTATTTATCATACTTTATCTAAAAGTAGCTGCCTAATAATGTCATTATTTAATCCTAAGAGGTTAAAAATTAAGACAAATTAAAAAAACAACAGGGAAAACTCTTAACTGCCTCAGGATTTTATTACCTTGAAACATAAATTTAACTGCTAGCAGACTCTCAAATACTTTGCATCAATGAACGCCCATTTATTAAATACTCTCCATGCACACAGCCCTTTTGAGATTGTGGGAGACAGATGGAACACACAGACAAAAAACAGCCGCTAGCATTGTAGCCAAAGGGTCAGAAACAAAAGATAAACCGAAATCCATTGTTAAGCCCACTACTGTCTGTGGAAAGACGAACAAAAACCTGGACGTCTTAGGAGCTAGGAGAAGCTCTCCCCTCCCGTCTTAACTCAGTTAATACCTACTCATCCCTTGCCCCTCAGCTCAATTCCCCCTCTTCAGGGAAGTCTTCCCTGAGAGCAAGTCTCCTCCTCTATTACAAGCCCTCATAGCACATATGCTTTCTTGCACACCACATTATCACAATTGGAATTTTATATTCATTAGTGGAATTATTTTATCAAAGTCTATCTCCCCCTCAAGTGTAAATTCCATTAAAGCTGGGAACAAGTTTGGGTTTGTTTACCATTGTATCTCCAGTGTCTACAGCAGAATACTGTCACATCACTTTTGCTTAATAAATATTTGTAGAGTGAATAAACTACACAGAAAAATGTATTGTTCCCAAAGAACTCTATGCCTTTTAAAAGATTTTTCACCTTAATTATCTTTTCTGATATTGAAAAAGCCTTGTGCTTGGGAAAGAATAAGTTGATCCATTTTGAGTTAATTTTTGTACACAGTGTGAGACCGAGGTCCAACTTCATTCTTTTGTATGTGAAAACCCAGTTGTCCCAGCACCATCTGTTGAAAAGGCTAGTCTCTCCCCCATTGAATGGACTTGGCACCTCTGTCAAAGCTCAAACGGCCACAGATGTATGGGCTTATTTCTGGACTCTCAATTCTATTCCATTGGTCTATATTTCTAGCTTTATGCCAGTACCACATTGTTTTGATTACTGCAACTTTGTAATAAGTTTTGAAATCAAGAAGTGTGAGTCCTCCAACTTTATTCTTTTTCAAGATAGTTTTGGCTATTTGGGTTCCCTTCCAATTTCATATGAATTTTAGGATTCAGGTTTCTATTTCTGCATAAAAGGCTATTGGAATCTGGGTAGGGACTGCACTGAATCTGCGGATCACTTTTGGTAATATCAACATCTTAATATTTAGGCTTCCTATCCATGAACATGGGTTATCTTTCCATTTATTTTGATCTTTAATTTAGCAATGTTTTGTAGTTCTCAGTGTATAAGTCTTTAACTTCCTGAGTTAAATTTATTCCTGGATATTTTATTCTTTTAGATGCTATCATAAATAGAACTACTTTCTTAATTTCCTTTCGGATTGTTCATTACAGGTATACGGAAACAACTGATTTTTTTATGTTGATCTGTATCTTGGAACTTTGCTGAATTTGTTTATTAACTATAGTAGCTTTCTTGTGCATTCTTTGGGATTTTCTATATATATAGGATCATGTCATTTGTGGTTAGAGTTTTACTTCTTCCTTTCCAATTTGGATCCTTTTATTTCCGTCTCTTGTCTAATTGCACAGGCCAGAACTTCCAGTATAATGTTGAACAGCAGTGAAAGTGGGTGTCTTAGTCAACTGGGGCTGCTATAACAGAATACCATAGAGTGGATGGCTTAACTGACATTTATTTCTCACAGTTCTGGAGGCTGGAAGTCTGCAATCAGGGTACCAGCATGGTGGGGTTATGATAACCTTCTCCCTGATTTGCAGGTAGCTCTCTGGTCTCTTCTTACACGGACACTAATCCCATGATGAGGACTCTACCCTTATGAGCTCATCCAAACCTACCCACCTCCTGAAGGCCCCACCTCCAAATACCATAACATTGGTGGGTAGGGCTTCAACATATAAACTTTGGGAGGACACATTCAGCCCACAGCAGCAAGCATGCTTGTCTTGTCCCTGTCTTAAGGGAGAAGCTTGCAGTCTTTCACCATTGAGAATGATGGGAGCTGTGGGTTTTTCATAATTGCCCTTTACCATGTTGAGTAAGCTCCCTCCTATTCCTAGTATTCTGAGAGTTTTTAACATGAAAGGGTGTTAGATTTTGTCAAATGCCTTCTCTGCATCCCATGAGTATTCTCTTACAATCCTTTTTATTTCTGTAAGGTTGGTAGTAATGTCCCCACTTTCTGATTTTACTTATTTGTGAGTTCTCTTTATTTCCTTTGTCAGTTTAGTGAAAGGTTTCTCAATGTTGTAGATCTTTTCAAAGAAAGAACTTTTGGTTTCATCAGTTCTCACTGTTCCTATTCTATTCTCTATTTTATTGATCTCCCCTCTAAGCTTATTTCTGTTCTTTTGCGAGCTTTAAAGCTTTTTAAAACTTGCTCCTCTTTCTAGTTCCTCAAGGTGTAAAGTTAGACTATTAATTTAAGATCTTTGTCCTTTTTTTAATGTAGGCATTTACAGTTATAAATTTCCCTCTGGACACTGCCTTTGCTGCATCCCATAAGTTTTAACCACCCCTAAGATTCTTATAAAAGTACCTTAATAAAGATTCCACTGGGGGCCGGCCCCGTGGCCAAGTGGTTAAGTTCTCGAGCTCCACTTCGGTGGCCCAAGGTTTTGCCAGTTCAGATCCTGGGAGCACACATGGCACCACTCATGGGGCCTTGTTGAGGTGGCATCCCACATGCCACAGCTAGAAGGACCCACAACTAAAAGTATACAACTATCTACTGGGGGGACTTGGGGAGAAAAAGAAAAAGAAATGATTGGCAAGTTGTTAGCTCAGGTGCCAATCTTTAGGGAAGAAAAAAAAGATTCCACTATTTACCTTTCATCTTATGTTGGAAAGAACATTAACCTAGGGAATCAGAAAAATAAATAATTTCCTTACTATAGCTAAAGTAACAAAAGCAATAAAGTAACATAAGCTAAAACCGTCCACATGCAGAAGGTTGTGTTGAGTGCAAAACAACACTCAATGGAGCAAATAACTTTTTAGGAAAGAAAACAAACAGGCACCTGCATGTGGTGGTCAGAGCTGATTCTCAAGACAACAGTCCCCATGGTGTCAGGTGTCCTCACCAATACCTACTTTTCAAAACCTACAAAAGTCATGTTGCATTTTATAGGCATCCTATTCATTAACTACACTAGAAAACTACAAAGCACTTGTATACATGGCACACTGAATGGATCAACGTGCCAAACCTTCAGGTTTCCTTGTTTCTGGTTTCAAGTATTTAGTGCATTTGACTTTATGTGTCAGAGGATGCTCTAATTAGGGTTAAATAATGCAAACCATAAAAGCACTTGTGTAAGTTGCCACGGAAATCATTGGCAGAGCTAAACAATGTTATTCTTTTACTTACTGGAAGAGCTTACTACATGTTTTTTAAAAATTATTTCCCACTGAGGGTGTATATTTCCAAGATGATCTACTTGGCTAAAACATTAGGGCCCAAGATTACTTTTTTATACTAATGGAGGAAATACGTAGGCATGAAATTCAAAGGATAAAAAACGTTCAATATGCAAAATCAGCAGACTATCAGACACACAATTTGCATATCTGCAGCTGGGCTTCAGCAAGGCTTCACCTGGGCAGCACAGGATATGACCTTGGTGGCAGAGATCCCACTACATCCAGGACCTCACGTGACATAGCCCCTTCTTTTCCAAGTTATGTTCACACTTCTGGGTTATAAGTCAGGGCTGCTGGCAATATCGTGTTCATATGTTTCAGCTGTTCTTCCTTCTTGTTTTGAACCTGAGTAACAACTACGGTCAGAAACTGAAAAACGAGCTAGAACTAGAAACAATAGGAGGAAAATTTTATGACCATAAAAATCTCATTAAGTTAAAAAAACAAAAAAAAAGCCTTGAATTACCTTGACACGGAAACACTTACACTCAAAAGAAAGGAGACTTAGGGAATCTCCAGGGATGATTCGATCTGTCAGCGTGTCAACTGACTAGGAAACTTAGTGTAACCGAGGTCTAGGGGCAAAATAACCTCCCTTTGAAGCTGTTATATAAACATACCAAATATTTCCATGTTAGATGCTTCCCATTAAACGCAGTTTTGATAAAGGCAGTGATTTCTAGGAATACAATGCCTGCATGAAATGCAATTTGGCTATATTCTGAAACAAAAGAACAGAGTCTTTACTGCAATGACTTTCCCTAAATCCAGACTTGATGATCTCAGATAACTTCGAATAAGGCTATAATGTTTGACAATCAAAAGCAATGAGATTAATTGTTTAAAGGCTAGGTTACTTGTTAACTGTGTATGACTTGGGACAAGTCATTTAACCTCTTTAGACTTTACTTTCCTTATTTCAACGGGGCTGAAGTAGATTTCTAAGATCCTGTCTAGGACCCTGTAGATGCTTCCCATGCTCCCGCCATGGGGAAACGCTCTCTCTCAAAGCAATGAAGGAAGCAGCGGCCTAACGCAGAGATGTCCCTTCCACGTCCCGGCTGCCTTGGACTTGGTGTAAAGACGGCACACGGAGCATAACTTCACTTGGCTTTAAGGGTGCCATTTCAGTAACTACAGAGATGAGAAAGGACCAACAAACAGGGAGGGTAAAACAGGAAAGCTCAAACAGCTATCTGCTTAGGTGCAACTACAATACCGATAAGGCCTTCATTCATGTGTGTTATCTAACAGATTCTGAGTAAGTATATATTTAAAAGTTATAAAGAATTGAGAGGGAAATAAAAAAAGAACTAATATTTGTTGAATATCTACTGCCTGTCATCCTCTGAGCCAGGTATTTAACCTAGTTTATCTAATTTTTGTCACCCAACATTCCATGAGGTATTATCTGCATTGTTTTTCAAAGACTTTTTTATTTTTCCTTCTTCTCCCCAAGTCCCCCCAGTACATAGCTGCATATTTTAGTTGCAGGTCCTTCTAGCAGTGGCATGTGGGACTCCGCCTCAGCATAGCTCGATAAGCGGTGCCATGTCCGCGCCCAGGATCCAAACCGGCGAAACCCTGGGCCACTGAAGCAGAGCTCTCAAACTTAACCACTCGGCCACAGGGCCAGCCCCTATTATTTCCATTTTTAAAATTCCATGAGGCTCAGAGAGGTCAAGCAACTGGCCTGACACCACCCCAGATGTAAGTGGCAGAGCTGGAACCGTGTGTGCATGATGTAAAAGCCTGTACCCTGCTCACTGCACCAGTTCAAACTGGGTGCCACAGACACAGCTCAAAATTCTTAATGATTTGCATGTTTTTAACACCTTAAAAATATAATAAAATAGAATGCTGTTACATATTAACTTTTAACACACTGAGGAAAATCAACAAATAAGCCTGTGTTACCAGGTCATTCTGGTTTTTTGTTCATATGTTCTTGTTTTGAACATGAACAATAACTATGGTCATAAAATAAAGTTATCTCCTCCATCTTCATGTGCATATTTAATTACTTCATTGTTTTTTTTTAATCCAGAGCAGCCCTTTTCTGTTCACAAAATTGTGCAAGCAAGTACACTACTCCACCCTATGTGCCTGAGCACAGAATGTTAGAAAATTAGAAATTTCCAGTTAGAAAACCACAGTAATAATTCATGACATGACCCAGTTGATAGGACCTTGTAAGAGAAGTAGCACCCAACACTTCACCCAGTCATAAGAAAAGTGAGCAATGCAAAGATTATACTATTTGTGATTCACCTACGAAGTAAAATTCCCAATTCATCTTTCAAGTTTCTGGATCAGATTAATTGAAAACATCCTGCCATTGCAAAGCAATTTTAAAAATTGGTAACATCTGCATCTATTTAGGATTTAGAATTTTCTTGATATTATATCACCAAAATTAAGTACAGAAACAAATGGCTGTTTAAGCTAATGCAGGATTGCAACAATCATCCACATTTCAATTTTAATATTCTTCAGAACAGCTCATTTTTCTAACTGAATTTATTAGGAAATGTTATAATTTTAATCAATTACTTTATATTCATTCTGCTTTACTTATTAGCATTCTGTATAAGATTTAATTTACAAAAAAGGTTTCCACCAGGGGAAAAAAGCCTGAAAAATTGTGTCCCACAGCATGACGCCTACCCAGATACTACCAAGCAAGTGATCAGACAGGAGCAATTCAGATGACAAAACAATAATTTCAAGCTAGGGTCATAGAGAAGACTTCGGGAAAGAGGCTAAGAGAGGCAAAATAATTCATAACTGACTCGATACGAAAATAGTATCTATCAAAAAAAGCAAAGTCCGTTGTTTTATATTGAGTTTATACTATATTAAAAAATACTCTGATGACAGTACATGAGATCCAATTTTCATAGCTGTTTGAGGAACACTAATAATATTGTGAGGTGCTAGCAAGTGATGAGATGTTCGTGTTATAGGTTGCCTTTAAGAAATCTTAAAAAGTGTTACATTAATCATATACAGGAAGCAAATGTTTTGCAATAAAACTCAATTACAGGCAGAGAGAGAATGGAGGCTATGAACTCAAAGTCTGCCTATCAATACGCCTCAGATTAAAGAAAAACCTTTATTACACAAGTTAAAGACTTAATGCTTAATAAGTATAGAACCCAAATTGTACAATGTTTAGGATTTAATATTTTTAAAGCTAAATACAAATCTGCAAGCAGAAAATTTTTTTTTAAACTCCTCTTGTTTTCATACCCACTCTTTTCCCAAAAGTTAATTTAAAAGAATTTTAGGAGAAAAAGGTACTACCAAACTTAATAAAAACTACACCACATGATCAGACACCATCTACTTGCCTAGACCATAGTTATCAGCACTTACAAATGTCCTGTGGAGCCAGTTTTTAAAAAAATAGTTATGAAAATTGAACTTCAGAGTTTAAAATACTCATTAAACTCAGTGTTTTCCTTGTTTTTGTGCTATGGAAAGGGGGAAGCAAAATGCATTACATCTTATTTTTTGGCTGACTCGGCTCATAATGTTTCTAGGGAAAATACTCCCATCTTGTGGACTTCTTGGATATTGCTACAACCACTTACAGCGTGCTTTCAAATCGGCACTTCACTTTATCTAAGGCTTTGAGTCAGCCAGCTTTTTCAAGATTGGCACCTGCGCTAACATCTGTTGCTGATCTTTCCTTCTTCTTCTTCTCCCCAAAGCCCCCAGTACATAGCTGTATATTCTAGTTGTAGGTCCTTTTAGTTGTGCTACGCGGGAAGCTGCCTCAGCATGGCCTGATGAGCGGTGCCATGTCTGTGCCCAGGATCCAAACCGGCAAAACCCTGGGCCACCAAAGTGGGGCGCACGAACTTAACCCCTCGGCCACGGGCTCAGCCCCTAGCTAGCATTTTTGTTGTATATTACTCTTGTTTATTCTCATATTTTGAAGAGTCTAAAATATATTTTGATTGGAAATTCTGAAATCACAAACCTCTGTTGGAAAAATAACTTCAGGAAAAAAACTGATCTCTGCCTGATCGCTAAAGACACATTTATTTTTTTGGCAAATTTGAATCCTTCAATAATAAGATTCTTTTAACATAAACATGCATAATACTCTTACTATATTATAAAATAAACTGTAAACCTACATAGGTAATATTTTTTGTGTTACATATTAAAACATTTATTTTAGAGAAACTGATTTTGTTATTTCTGTTTTCAAATAGCCTTAGTTAATATACTTAAGTTTCTCATGCTGAAGTTAAAAACACAAGTTTGGAACATTTAAAATTCTTTCTTTGTTCTCAATCAACATAAAATATTGAAAATGGCATCATGAGTTTAAATGAGAAAAAAATTTAAAATCAATTTTATCCTATTAAAAGCAAGAGAAAAGCTATTGCAAAGGCTACCTAGAAAAAAATTACAACCACTTAGCGCACCTAAAAATGGTATAAAGGCTTAAATAAACAGATGCATGAGTCGCGTAAGTGCTAAATATCACAACCGGTCTTTTTTAAGCTTTCCATACAAAACCTACTGCAGTTAGTAGACACAATTAGAATTGAATGAAGCAATTTATTTGGGATTTTACATATGTTGGTAAGAAGTTTGCATTTTTTTAATAAAAAAGACAAATTCAATCCTCTGGAAAAATTTCTATCTGCTGTACATAACAAATGGTTCTAAAATATTTATCTGAAAATAAATAAAAATATCTGGAAATTAAAATAAAATCAGTTCAGTTCTGTATGTCTAATATCTGAGACCTACTGCCTCACTGCACAGTTACAGACCAATTCCTGACTTCCAGAAACAGGCCTGGGGAAGCTCCGACAGCTACAGCTGTGTGATCTTAGGTACCTCCTATTCCTTGCCTCCCAGAGTCACGGGTATTAAACGAGATAATCTAGGTAAAGTGCCTGATCCAATGCGTGGCATCTGTTGAGGGCTCAAGTAATATTAGCTAGTACTTTTATCAGTATGTGCCCAGTACACAATAAACTCTATAATATTTGTTTAATGAATGAACACAATCGAAATGTTTAGCATAACAAAAATGGGGTCCAGCTAAGTCACAAGGCCTTTGTAAACAATATTGACATAGCCTGTAAGTAGAAAGTGAAGTGGGAGGGGCCTGTCTAAAGAGTGGCAATAGGAAGCAACTCCAAACTATGGCATTCACAAAAGGATTATAAATGTAGAAAACCCTAGAAATGTGAAATGCCTACGAAAACATTGCTTTGATTTTAGTACCACCTGACAAAGGCAGAGACTACTCAGTGTTAGCTGAAATACGTAATCACCATTCATTCAGTGTTTTGAGCATGAGAACTTCCTACACCCCTGACCCAGGGATACCCTGGTATAACACAGTGGTTTTTCTATAACACCACTGGCATAACACCAGTGTATAATACGAGTGTACGACATATAATACCAGTGTAAGGAAACATTTTACCCACATTTAGAACCGAAGAAGGAAGTGCCTGTATGGGTAGTACTTACTCTTTTCAAGATAAAATGCGGCTCCTCACTTACCACCCTCCCCCAATCCATGCTTGCTTCAATCCAAACGTCATCATCACATTCTATTCGTTCAGAAATACCCACTACTGCCTACCCTAGGCCAAGAACATCTAGAAGTAAGGAATTCAACAAGGTTTAAGGAAGTTACAATCCATGGAGTTGACAGTCTAGTTCAGGAAACAAATATTAAAGAAATAGCAATACAAATATTTACACAAGGGTAACTATGATAAGTGCTATGAAGGAACACACCAGATTATAATGAACACATCTAATAAAATCTTGGAGAATGGGGTATGCCTGGTTACAAAAGGTGTCTTCCTGAGGTAGTGGCATTTAAGATGAGACCAGAAGAATGAGGCAGGAGAGGGGAGGATGTGCCAGAAAGAATGCAGGTGGAAAGGTGAAAAGCAAGAGGGAGAAGGCATGAGAAGGGGATGGAGAGCCATGTCAAGATTGTTTGGAACTCCAGATAAACCCCACTCCTATATACAGAATTTTGGCCAATTATTTTTCTTTATCCTGAGAGATCAATCTGATAGGCAATGACCATGATTTCCATCTTATACTGCTCATAAATCAAAGTCAGTATTACTCTAGAAGCAACTCATTAGTTGCTCTCTATACCTATCAGTCCTCAATGCTTTGGAAACCAACTTTCATTCACTCTCAACCAGGGGTTTAAATGTAGGGGATAGGGGAAAGGCCATGTAGCTGGCAAATCCAAGGGAAAGAAGGCAATTTAAAAAATGATTCAAGAAGTAGGCTTATAAACCCATATTTTATTAGAAAATAAAGAATAAAGTGATCTTAAGAAACAAGAAACTATTACAACAGGAGACACACAGGAAAATGAGTCATATAAATTCTTGCAGATGCTTAGAATAACTAGTTTTCTTTCAGTACACTGCAACAACACTATAGATGATATTATTCATTTCTTAGCTTTCTCATATTCATGGAGTGCTACTAGGTGCCATTCTCTATCACTCATTCATCTTTACTGTGGGATCACCACCTACTTTCTGCACAACTTTTCATTTACCCTAATTTTTCCACCCAGATTCACGCTTATCCCCTTCCCAGCATGAGGTTCTCAAAATAAGCTCTCTTTGGCCATCAGGGTTCTCTAACTCAGGCCAAGTTACATTGATGTGACCAAACAATAGGCACCTGAGAGCATAAAGGGTATGGATATAATGTTTTCAAGACCCTGCAAGAGAGCTCCATTTTCCTGAGGGTAAAGCCAAAGTCCTTACAAGGGTCCTCCAAAAGCTGTCCATGACCCCTACTCCCCTGACCTCCCTGACCTCATCTCTTATCCCTAGCCCCTCACTAAATGCCCTCTAGCCACACCAGATCCCTTGTTGTTGTTGTTCCCTGAACAGTCCAGGCACTCTCTGGCCTTAGGATCTTAGTCCAAACTGTTCCCTCTGCCTAGAGATGCTCTCCCCAGATATCTGCTTGGCTAATTCTCTGACCTCCTTCAAGAAGTCTTCACTCAACAGATCCCCGCTCAACGAGGACTATCCTAAGCCTCTTATGTACCATGGCACCTACCCTACTCCTCCTCTCCCTAACTTTGTTCTACTTCTTATTTTTTTCATAGCATTTGTCACTTTTTAACATGCTACATAGTTATGTATGACAGACATTGTCTGTTACCCACCACTCTCTGCTACAGTAAGCTCCTCAGAGCAGAGAGCTGTGTCTGTTTGGTTCACAGATATATCCAAGCTTGGAGAATGGTGCCTGGTCCACCAGAGGTGCTCATAAATGAATGAATTCTAAGCTTTCTCCTATTAACTTCTCTCTGGGTGTTGCTACAAGTCTGGTAGCAACAATAAAACAAAGAAGTAGCAAAATATATAAACAGATAAACTCAAAAAACAGTCAAACATATCTAGTTTAACATGTTTCATTTTTTTCCCAAAAAACAAAAGTAGGCATTATTTTTGCAGGTACATCAAAACAAACTAAAAAATTCTGCCCTTCACTTTTGTTTATCTTTAGGAACCCGAATTTTCCAACTAATTCCACAAAGACAATGAATAAAAATAAACAATGCACAACCAGAAATGCATGTTTAATTGTCAACATTACATCTGATTACAGGCATCTTTGTTCATGGTTTGAAGGCTCGATTTTCACATTAAACCTGATAATATACCACTGTTATTTATTTCTATCCAGATAAAATGTGATTTCTATTTTAGATTATATTTGCTTCTTTTCAACACAAACCTGCTTAGTTTCCTCTCCTATATGGAGAATTATCCCATGATTTTGCAAAGAATTAGATCAGGCTATCTTTTAAAAAAGATAAAGATAGTGATAAAATGTTGAACCCCTGAATAAAGTATTTACCTTATATATATATTAAGGGCAAGTGTTGTTTTAGGAATAAAGATGGAAGCAATAATTATACACAAGGTGGTAATTTAATAAATGTTAAATGATGACAACACCAACACCTATAAAGAAGTCACATCATATCAAGAAGATAGAATTTCATTAAGATTCTAAACTACATACAAAAAACACCAAAACAGCATGCACGAAACAGTGTTTGGAATAGACATTGACAGTACCTCAAAACCTAAATTGAGAGAAAAATCATCAGTACAAAGGATGTACTGTATATTGCAAAGGAGATTAAACAACTTCTTCACAAATCTAAACTAACTAGTGATCAATTTTTCGTGCTATTCAAATTCATAACTTAAGTCCACATGCAAAAGAAACAAGCCTGTGCATAATCTGGGCCACCTGAGGGGGGCGGGGGGCAATTAATAATCACCCAGAACAAGAAGGACAGAGAAAGGAGGTTAGTGAGAGCTAAGAGAGGCATGAGATAACTAGAAGTGATCAAATTAAGCTTCCAAAAACTTTGGCTGAATGTCAGGAAGGAATATCGTAAGATATGATGTTTTATTATGAAAAATGTCTTAAGTACAGAAATACCCCTACTTAAATAAAGATACTGAATTTAATATAAATGTTATAAATTAGATGTCTATAGTGTCTTATTCAGCAAATAGCTATTTCAATGAAATGGAAAATGGCTACCACTCTGAGGCTTTCTCAAAATTTAATCAATTGTTTCAAAAACTCAAAATAGAGTACCAAAATAAATTGTGGCATTATCCTTATCACAAAACTATCCTGACCGTGTCATCCTGAGTAAAAGATTGCTTGAGCAGTGTCAAAACAGAAATTTAAAACATTATCTTCATGAAAACTATTTAAACTGATCTTTCAAAAGCCTCTATCATTGCTTAAAATACTTACTGAAAAATACCAGAAATAAAGTTTTACACTAAAATATTTCAATGGTTATCTAAAACACTGTAATAAAAAGTAGACAGAAAATCTTTATCTACAGTTTTTATTTTATTCTCTTTCTTCTTACTAAATGTATGTTAACCAAAAAAAACGCCTCAAATGATCTAGACAAAAGCTTTTAGCTCAACACATAATTGCAAGAAAATTACAATAATTGTACCAATTAAAATAATCTTGAATGAACAGTATGTCATCTTAATGTTCCAACGGTCTGTAGAGAGATCTACTTAATTAGCTGAAATTGCTTTCCAGCGTTAGTATCAAATGTCATTTGTTAAAAGTTGAACAATTTAGAAAATAATTTAACAAAGCAATTTTACCAAACACTAAGAACCAACATTTTCTTTTTCAGCTGAATAAAGCAAGCAGATGTATCATCAAATTGCTATAAAAATAAATGAGGCTTTTTATGTATTAAAAAATTTTACTACTAGCGTTAAAAATACTATTTTCTGATTGTTTTTACCAAATCAGATTTCTTTAATAAAATAAATGAATATCAATTATATACTGCTGCTTTTTGTCTGTGGTAAATAAAACTTTTTATTATTCAAATGACAAGCAATAGCATCAAAGAACTCAACTATGGTTAACTAGAAACAGTCATCTAAGTTATTCTAACATCTTCCACTATATGATCTTTCAATATGTTGATCCAATTGTCTGTGTATAGTTTTTCATTCCAAATCATCTTAAATTTAATTGTCAATATTTTACGGAATTCTCAAAGATTCTTATTACATTGTCTTTTTCTCTTCCTTAGACTAGCTACAAAACACTCTTTGTAAGTATTTGTAAGCACACAAATCACCCTGAATCCAACCCATTCATGGATGGCAGGGCCACCAAGTGCTCAAGTCTAAAATAACGGATTAATTTAATACCAAAATAAAGTTCTCATCACCTCATTATACCTCCAATATATAATACTCTATATTTGCTTGAACAAAATAAAATATTCTCCCTACAAAAATTCACTCCAAGTTATTTTTATCTGATGAAAAATATCCCCTCAAAAACATTTCTTTGGCAAATGTTCTATTTCATAAACAGGGTGAAAAGATTACTATTATCTTCAAACTATGGGTGGTATATATTCTTGTTTGTAAGATATAATTTACTAAAAATGGAAATTTTTGAAAATTTCCTTGAACATTAGGAAGTTGTATAGCTTGAGGCTCAAATTTGGAAATTTAGAGTGAAAGTTTTAAAAGGTCAAGCAATTCTCTATCAGCAAAGAACAGTAGTTTTAGCCTGAAAAGTTTTCTATCATCCAGAAAGCAATGTTTTAGCCTGATATTGATAAAATTTGTTAATTGGTTAATTGTTTGAGCCATCACATTTTTCACTTTCCTCCACTTGTTTCGAATGTGTATCTTTACCTTCAATCAGAATTTAAGTTCCTAAACACTCAAGTATTTAAGGACAAAAGATATGTTGTATGTCATATACCCTCTAACGGTTTAGAAAAAAATGTGTGTGTGTGTATACTGAAAGAGAGAAAGCATGGGAGACAGTGCAAGTGCAAATGATAAAGCAATCGATGTAAAATCTTAACAATGAGTACATTGGTGTTCTTTGTACTATTCTCATTCCTGCAACTTTTTCATAAGTTTGAATCTATTTTTACATAGAAAACAATTTAATTAAAAAGATGTAAGTTCCTCAAGGGCATGAGATGCTCTTTATATTTGTCTCTTAATGAATCCCTCCTGGGCTAGACCCTGCAACACATCAAAGCATAAAGGACAACTATATAAGCCTTGACCCACAGTAAAAACTCACACAGAATACATGTTAACTGAAGGAAAGTCACTAGAATGGACAAACAAAAATTAAGAGAAGCCATTAGGTCTCTAACATCTACTCATCTTGGTTTCTTTAAGAGGAATTAAGATTTCAGGAAGATGTTATATTCAAATGACAATATCTAAAATGAGATCAAATTGCTCCTCATGCTTTTTGTATCTTTTCTTTTCTTCCCACCATCCTGCAAAAAATTAAATAGAAGACTCCCAAAACTATTACTACCTAATTTAAAGTACTACCCAACGATAAGGCCAAAGCTCAGTTTCACACAAACGTGCTCAGCATTTTCTATCTAGTTTAACAACATACAGGAATAAAAAATTTTCTGCAAAGAAATTAGACACTATGAATTTTTTTAAAATATTTATGATTTTGCCTAAAAACTGACTAACCTAAGAGTTGCAGATTCTAATCATACTTGACCTAATTGAAAGACAGTCCATCTTAGCTCCTACAGGATCTGAAGTGGCTAACTTGACTTCTTGGCATTTTTACATTTCAGTTCTTAAGACACTAATGAACACTGCATCTTCTGCATCTACCTGCTCCACACCTTTTAGTGGTACCGGCTGATTTTAATATTAAAATCAATCAGTCAAGTGTGGTTTGTGATTCATCCTGCCACCATGAAACAAAACAGTGTTTTTTTTTTAAAAAAAAAAAAAGCTTTCAACTGAAAGCTATCACTCTAAGAACAGGAACAGACAAGGATGCCCACTTTCACCACTCTTATTTAACATAGTATTGGAACTCCTAACCAGAGCAATCAGGCAAGAAAAAGAAATGAGGGATCCAAACTGGAAAGGAAGAAGTGAAACTGTTACTATTTGCAGATGACATGATTTTATACATAGAAAGCCCTAAAGAATACATTAAAAAAACTTGTAGAAATAATAAATGAACATGGTAAAGTTGCAGGATACAAAATCAACATACAAAAATCAGTTGCATTTCTATATATTAACAACAAAGTAGCAGAAAGAGAAATTAAGAATACAATCCCATTTACAATTGAAACAAAAAGAATAAAATTCCTAGGAACAAATTTAATCAAAGAGGTGAAAGACCTATACAGTGAAAACTATAACAGTGTCAAAAGAAATCGAAGAAGACACAAAGAAATGGAAAGATATTCCATGCTCTTGGATTGGAAAGAATTAACATACTTAAAATGTCCATACTACCTAAAGCAATCTACAGATTCAGTGCAATCCTGATCAAAGTTCCAACAACATTTTTCAGAGAAATAGAATAAAGAATCATAAAATTTATATGGAACAACAAAAGACTCTGAATAGCCAAAGGAATCCTGAGGAAAAAGAACAAAGCTGGAGGTATCACACTCCTTGATATCAAAACAAAGCTACAGTAATCAAAACAGCATGGTACTGGCACAAAAACAGACACACAGATCAATGGAACAGGACCCAGAGCCCAGAAATAAAGCCACACATCACACATCTGTGGATGGACAATTTTCGACAAGGGAGCCAAGAATATACAATCAAAAAGGAAAGTCTCTTCAATAAATGGTGCTGGGAAAACTGGACAGCCACACGCAACAGAATGAAAGTAGACCATTATCTCACACAACACACAGAAGTTAACTCAAAATGGATTAAAGACTTGAATGTAAGACCTGAAACCATGAAACTTCTAGAAGAAAACATAGGCAGTACACTCTTCAACATCGGTCTTAGCAGCGTATTTTCAAGTACCATGTCTGACTGGGCAAGGGAAACAATAGAAAAAATAAACCAGTAGGACTACATCAAACTAAAAAGCTTCTACACAGCAAAGGAAACCATCAACAAAATGAAAAGACAACCTAACAATGGGAGAAGATATTTGCAAACCATGTATCCAATGAGGGGTTAATATCCAAAATATATAACGAACTCATATATCTCAACAACAACAAAAAATAACAACCCAATCAAAAAATGGGCAAAAGATCTGAATATTTTTCCAAAGAAGATATACAGATGGCCAACAGACACATGAAAAGATGTTCAATAGCACTAATTAAAGGGAAATGCAAATCAAAACTACAATGAGATATCACCTCACTTCCATTGGAATGGCTATAATTAACAAGACAGGAAATAAGTGTTTGAGAGGACGTGGAGAGAAGGGAACTCTCATACACTGCTGGTGGGAGCGCCAACTATGGAAAACAGCATGGAGATGCCTCAAAAAATTAACAATAGAACTACCATACGATACAGCAGCTATTCCACTGCTGGGTATTTATCCAAAGAACATGAAAACACGAATGTGTAAAGATATATGTAGCCCTATGTTTTCCATGGCATTATTCACAGTAGCCAAGACCTCGAAGCAACCTAGGTGCCCATCAAGGGACGAATGGATAAAGAAGATGTGGTATATGTACACAATGGGATACTATTCAGCCACAAGAAATGATGACATCTGGCCATTTGTGACAACATGGATGGAGGGTATTAGGCTAAGCGAAATAAGTCAGAGGGAGAAAGTCAAATACCCTATGATCTCACTCATAAATAGAAGATAAAAACAACAAACACATAGAGACAGAGACCGGATTGGTGGTTCCCAGAGGGGAAGGGGAGAGGGAGGAGGGCGAAAGGCGTGATTGGGCACATGCGTGTCATGATGCATTGCATTGGTCTTTGGGTGGTGAACGTGAGGCATCTACACAGAAATCAAAATATGATGATGTACACCCGAAATTTACATATATAATGTTATAAACCAATGTTACCGCAATAAAAAAAAAAGCTTTCAATAGAGCTATGTATGTAAACATAATGATTTTCAATTACTTGCGGCATGTGTGTAAAGGTTACTGAAATCACTTGCGTGTACTAAGGGGTACAGCTCTTAGATTCATTTAATTTAAACTATGTCCTTAAGTAAAAATGCTAACAAAGCAACAAATATTTACTGAACAACTACTATGGAGACCAAAAGAAATGGAAGGAGGGAAAATTTTTAATAAGAACTAGGTACTTCACATTTGTATCCCTCTTCTCTTTTTATTTGCTCAAATCATAGCATTTTCACCCTATATTTTAATTACTTACTTATGTCTCTTCTACTGTTTTAAAATTTCTTTTTAAATTTTCAACCCACAGAAAAGTTGAACGAATAGGAGAACAAACACCAAAATATCCCTCAACTAGATTCACAAACTGTTAACATCTTGATACAGCTGCTCTCTCCTCTCCTACATACATGTGTATGTATGTGTGTGTATATATATAAACAAACACACATATAACATATACACCCAGATAGATACACACATACACACATATAACATATACACCCAGATAGATACACATATATACACACATATAACACATACACCCGGATAGACACATATATACACACATATAACATATACACCCAGATAGATACACATATATACATACATATATCTACACATATACATATACTTTTCTTTTGCCAAACCATCTGAAAATGTATTTCACACTTAAATACTTCAGCATGAATTTCCCAAAAAAACCATTACCATACCTAAGGAAATGAACATTAATCCAAAAACTCAAATTCCTCAGTTGCTCCCCAAACGTCCTTCAGTGCTCTATTTTCCTTCTGATACAGATTCCAGTCACAGTTCACACAATACATTTGTCTGTTGGGTCTCTTTAGTCTCCCCCAGAGGCCAATACGGAATCCAAGCCAGCTGTCTTATGGAATGGTCCACATTCTGGATTTGTCTGGCTCTTTCCTCATGATTAGAATCCTAGTAAAACACTTCTGGCAACAATGCCACATAGGTGATGTGGTACCTTCTAGTGCATTTTATCTAGAGGCATATGATGCTGTGCATCCAATTAATGATGCCAGGCTTGACTGTTTGATTAAGCATGTGGTGACAGCTAGATCTCTCCACTGTAAGGACTTCTCCTCTTCGTAATCATAAGTAACCTGAGGAGTGATATTTTGAGCATCTTGTTCTCCAACCACCTATCCCCAATGTTTCTTGGAACCACTGATGATGCTTGCCTGAATCAACTATTATATTGGGGTGAAAAAACGGTGATTTTTCTATTTCACTCATTCTTTCTACATTTATTAGCTGGCATTTTCCTATAATTTAAAAAGAAACAACTAATCTTTTTTTCCTCTCTTCTAAGTATTACTATGGACTCGTGAATTTTTCTTCGATATATTATAATCCATTACTACCATTTTTCTTTGTGATGTTCAAACGGGCCCAAATTGGAAAGGTGCTCCTTCAAGCTAGGTCCTGTGCTCTTCTGTCCAGACTCCATTGCATTTGAACACTTCCTTCCATACTTTCTGGCACAACAATGCAGGCTCCCCTTGAGCTTTCCCTGCCTTATACCTGGAATTAGACCCTCCTCCAAGGAGTCCCAGTACTGGAAACCAAGATCCAGGCTCCAGGTGTGCTCACCATTTTGAGGTGTTTTTGCTTCTAGGCCCTTTTGATGGACAGAGCTAAGAAAAATCTCATTAAAAATTATGAGTTAATACTTACTATCTCCAAATCCAATCTAATACCATAGTGCTCTTCCTCAATTTCTCCCATTCAATATTTATATCTCCCCTTTCCCACGGGAAAACACTGGTTCCCAAAAATATCTATTTATTCATTTACTCTATCCTGCGATACACTCAAAAGGATTTCAGAAGTATAATAACAATACTATTACCAACAAACCTATTAAATTCAAGATTTCTCTGCAGTTAATTTTGTCCTCAGAATATATTCTACTAAGAATAGAGTCAGAGTACTGAGCTCAAAGGTGCTTGAATTAAGTATTTTCTCTGTGTGGTTATGTTACCAAGTTCACGTACAGTTAGGATCTTTTACTTCTGTCTGTATTCAATATTAGGGTTTGCTTTTTTTCATCTTTTTAAATTTTATTTTTCGAATATGACTTGCAAGTCAAACTATATAAAAACGTATATTCCGAGATGTCTTATTTCCCATCTAAGCATCTTCTATAGGTAAACATTTCCATAAGTTTCTGGTTTATCATTCCCATGGGTTTGCTTTACATTTTTATGAAAAAAAAAAAAAACATGTACATATTTATATATGAATGTTCTTATTCCTCCTCCTTTTTTTTTTTTTAAAGATTTTATTTTTTCCTTTTTCTCCCCAAAGCCCCCTGGTACATAGTTGTATACTTTTAGCTGTGGGTCCTTCTAGTTGTGGCATGTGGAATGCCACCTTAGCATGGGCTGATGAGTGCTGCCATGTCCGCGCCCAGGATCCGAACCAGCGAAACCCTGGGCCACAAAGCAGAGAACGCAAACTTAACCACTCGGCCCTGGGGCCAGCCCCTCCTCTTTCTTTCTACAGAAACAGCAGAATGTTATATACTCTTTTGCGCTTTGCGTTTTTCACTTAATAATATATCCTGGAATTCCTCCATATCAAATGACAGTTTTTCCTCATTCTTTTCTACAGCTACAAAATACTCTATTATCATGGATGTGCCACAATTTATTCAACCAATGCTCCTATAAGTGTGCACTGAGTTATGTTGCAACAGATAATGTCACAATAAAGAACCTGTAAAGTACTGTTTTGTATTCGTGCAAGCGTATGCTCAAAAGAAATTTCTGTAAGTGGGATTGTTGGATCAAAAAGTAAATACATATGTACTTGTTCATCATTACATCTCCATCTAGAAGCAGGACCTGCAAATAGTAGACACTTAGTAAATTTTTGTTTGATTGAACTTAAATATGAATATTTTTGAGTGATTTAAAAAGCTTTTCTTTATTTTCACATCTCTCCTGCTTCTATCTCCTAGGAACACAGATTTTCTCTCACCACTTCCTACCCTCTTCACAGAACATGCAGGGGGCCCAGGGCCAGGACTCCAAGCAGGTAGCCTTTGAAACGTGACAACTGATCAACATTTCTGTAATCCTGAGACACAGTATACTTCTAAGCCTTCTATTCAATTAAAGGAAGGTAAAGAGACTGACTTGAGTCCTTTCTGTACCCAAACCAAAGACTGACATGGACTATTTACTCTATTAAAAGATAGACAGACAGACAGATAGATAGATATGGGGGAAAAAAGGAAAACTGAAAAAGGTGATAACTATTTAAAAAGAGAAAACTAATGTTTTTATGAAGGCAAAGAAAAATTGTAGAAAAAACAATATAGCAACATCTGCTTAATAAGTTAGTTGTTTTTGGACTAAAGACAATTTATATTAAACATCTTATATATTAAATACTAAATAGAATATTACTATCTTATAATATTCTAGAAAGAAATGGGGAACACAAAAATGTAAAAACTTCCAACATTTAATTTCATCCTAAAATTTCAATTTCTTAAGCACTTCAGACAATGCCAGAGCTTAAGGAAACCCAGATGAAAGCACCCTGTCATGAAAGGCAGCACAGTACACTCAGCGCAGCGACTCTGGAGCCAGACTGCCTCACTTCAAACCCCAACTCTACCATTTATTGGCTGTAAGACTTTCAGCAAGAGCCTTACCTTCCCTGGGCTTCAACTTTCTCGTGTGTAAAATGAGAATAATAGTACCTACTACCTCACAGCTTGTGAGAATAAAAGGAGTTAAAACGTGAAGTGTTTAGAACAGTGACCAGGACATCAGTAGTTGATGGAGTCTGAAAGAGCTGGATTGAAACAGCTCTGCTCCTTGAGAGCTGAGTGACTTTAGAAAGCCACTCAAACTTTCTGAACCACAATGTCCCTTGTTAACAACGTGGACCGTTCGAACCACCTGACTGACCTTCACAAAGGTTCATGAGTACTAAGGCACCTCACGGAGAACCCGACAGTGAGGAAGAAAGGTTGGTGATACGTATGCCCAAGGGGCAAATGTTAACGCTGAGCACTTCCCCTCCTTACACAAGGACGCTTGAGAGACAACCAGCTCTCCTGTTCCCACATTTTCACATTTCTTGAAACCAAATGTTACTCTAGAAACAGTACCAATTCAGAGAGACTCTTAAGAATCCAGTTCATAGTTCCCAAATGAAAGCTTATCCTTTTCTCTGACATCTGTTTATTTACACACAAAGAATAACTACCATTTCTCAAGGATAAGGATTACCTGTCCAGGCTAATTAGGACTTTATGTAAAAATACACCATGTGAAAAATAAAGACCATTATATAGGTATGAATTATTATTAAGAAGTTGAAACTTTTAAAAGGTTAACTTTTAACTGTTTAATAATAACTGTGCTCATCTAGCAAACATTCATAATCACACAGCACCTTGTTGTGACACAAACGTTTATTCATGAAATAAACCAATATTTTACTACACAATTGAGGGAAAAACCAACCATGTATCTCACAAGATGATTCCTAAAGAACCAAAGAGCAGATGCAATTTAGTCCACTGCTCTCCAGGCCTATGGCAATTCTGTGTCACTGGCACCCACTGCAACGCCTACTTGACAGAACACACCCAGTGTAAACTGGTTGAGTTCACCATAAATTAAACTGCAAAACTGAGAGGAGCTCAAATCTGCAGGCTAATACTACAACCATCCTCTATAATTCTAACACTAGTTATTCACCTAAAAAAATATTAAATAAAATATATACACAAAAAATGGGGTTGGAAAGTAAGGAAAATCATAGGCTGACAACACTCAAAGAAAGATTATTTGAAATTTAAAAGTTTTAATATACGAATTATTCACTAAATGCTATCAGTTTTAATATTTTACTTACATGTTCAAAATAATACTTTCAATTATACCAAAGTTTCATAAAATTGTTTGCATAGTTTCCTTGTATTATCTTTTTTCTAACAGAATTTATTTAGAGTAGCAACTGAAAACCATGAAGGTATTAAGTGTTCTGGTAAACAAAAAGGATTATAATTTTATGTGTGAATTTGACAAGAAATTGGTAACTCTTAAAACTTTATATACTTGACATGTCACTGAGCCTTAACTGCATGTCTTTTTTTGGGGGGGGGGGGCGAGGATTAGCCCTGAGCTAACATCTGCTGCCAATCCTCCTCTTTTTGCTGAGGGAGGCTGGCCCTGAGCTAATATCCATGCCCATTTTCCTCTACTTTATATGTGGGATGCCTACCACAGCATGGCTTGCCAAGCAGTGCCATGTCCGCACCCAGGATCCAAACCAGCGAACCCCGGGCTGCCAAAGTGGAACGTGCACACTTAACCACTGTGCCAACATGCCAGCCCTTCTTTTTTTTTAAATGTGCAATCCTCACAATGACCGTTTTTTTTTAAGATTGGCACCTGAGCTAAAATCTGTCGCCAATCTTTTTTTTTTTCCTTTCATCTTCTCCCCAAAGCTCCCCTGTACATAGTTGTATACTCTAGTTGGAGGTCCTTCTAGTTGCGGCATGTGGGATGCCACCTCAGCATGGCCTGATAAGCAGCGCCATGTCTGCACCCAGGATCCAAACCAGCAAAACCCTGGGCACCAAAGTGGAGCGTGCAAACTTAACCGCTCAGCCACCGGGCCAGCCCTAACTGCATGTCTTTCAAGAAAAAATTTAACCATTTCTTTACTAGAAGTAGAAATTTTAAAAGTACTTCAAATAACTGACAATAAAAATTCCTTTATTGTTTAATGTAAAGAAAGTTTTCTAGCCAGTATTCACAGTTCCCAAGATCCTCCTGCACCTCCTGTGAAAATACCTGCACTAATGATTTAGAAAACATAACCTCGTTAACATTCCAGGAAGACACACTAAAAAATAAAATGGAAACAATGTTTTAAGGTTTGTATCTCATGGATATAAATACACAAAGCCAAGAGGACTATTAATTAAACATTTTTTTATCATATAGGTTACACTGACAAAGGAATATATCCAAAAAAGCTGTAAACTTTACATGACGGGACATACACTTGTGCTAATACAACAAAATTATAATGGGATTCATGAGAGAGATTAATTGAATCCAAAAGTGTACATATTATACATACTATTTTCTACTTATTTTGCTTTAAATGTATTAAGTTTTTTCTGAAAAGTCAACTCAATCTAAGATAAAGTTAAATTTTTTTTAAAAAGTTAAATATAAAGAGGTCAAAGTACCTTTCGTAGATAGTTTTTAATGTCATTTGGTCTGGAATACCTTCAGTCTCTTCCAAATATAATATGAGCCATGAAGTTCGGTATGGCCACTGCTCAGTAAGGTTGATCCAGCTAGCGAGCCTGTCCCAGTTGAAACTAATCTGGTTGGCTCTGAGTAATCGCCCTTTAGGGAATACAAAAACATTTTTAAATTAATAGATGTATAATGTTATGTTAAGCAAAACATTCAGTATACTTACAAATGATCTAACTTTAAATCTCTGAAATTTGCCATTTAGTTTACTACAAATTCAAACCTAGTATTTATATGGCTTCTATAATCCAAAGAGCTATCCTGGAAAGCTTCTAGAGCTTAAACACAATTCTGTTTAATTCCAAAGTAATTTTTTTGTGTGATTTGCCACTAGTGCTATACACTGCTTTGACCACATAAATTCAGGCAAAAATCTTTCAGAACTGTGTGTCAGACAGTCTCAATTCTGCCCATAATCATACAACAGAACACCAATGCACCCATGATGGGCCCCATCCTCTACAGCACCGTCTAAGAAACTATGGATAAATCCAAATATGCTGGTCCTTTCTTGTTTTATTATGGGTCAAGGTGCAAGCCCATATACTTTCATTTTTAGGTAGTAAGGGCGGCCTATGTAAGTACCTACCAAGTGAGCTGTAATGTCTCTCTAAAACTTGTTTACATATTTTTTTAAAATCCTGTCTATCCATGGGGTTTTTGGAAGACTCCAATTCAGTGTTCTACCACGGGGCATGCCGACACGTGGACAGCTGCAATCAAACACTCAGAACAGATGCTTTGTTTCACTGCTTCATCAATTTTCCCTTGATTTCACCGAAATTCCAAACTGCTTATATTATCCCTTTTTAACTTTAAACACTGTCAGTTTTACCTCATCATTATCAGTTTAGTTTATATCCAGATCATGATAACGATTTGTTTTGGTCCCAATATGAATGATCCTCTTCCTTCTACTGACAGATACAGATATATAACCTTGCCCTCCAATTCTCCCCGTATCCCCAGACTCTCACTTCCTCAGTGAATCTGCTTACATATGAAAACTACATTATCATCACTGGATTCTTGGTTCCCTGGAAAGTGGGACCCGGTCTGGTAGATCAATGACAGAGTCTCTACCTTCAGTCCAAGTGAGCTACAGTCACAAGCACTTGAGAGCTACAAAAATGCACTACAGTATCACAATTATTGTACACTAATGCTGGGGATAAAATGCTTAACAAAATAGATATGGTCCACGAGGCTTACACTCCAGTGGGGCAGATGAATAAATCAAACAAAAAGCATTAAATGAATTAATCACAAATTGTGATGAGCAGAGCTCTACTCTCAGTAGAATGTAAATAGGTTGACAGAGAACTAAAAGTTAAAAAAAACTAGGCAACTAGAAGTAAGGCATTAAAAAGTGCTTGCCAAACTGACCTTATACTTCTTGAACTTTTAAAGATGAAAAAACTGGTGAAAAACTTTTAGAACTGAATTGAGATATAGGTTACAACAATATAAGTACTAATTTTCATCCCATAATGATTGGACTTGACCTCCCAAATAATAACCTGTGGGAAGGCAGTGAAGATTTCAAATCTAACTACGTTTGCTTCACTGAGCTTTTGAAACTCACTCATTCAGTCGGGTACTGGTGACAGACATCAAAGACTCACTCCTCACCCTCAAAGAGCTCAAGAGTGCACGAGCAGAGACGGTAAATGGAAACCAATACGACACTATGAGATAAGACTGCACCAGAGACAGACACGCGGTGCTGTGAGAAAACACAGAAAGCACACCAAACCCAGACACAGCACTTAGCGGAAGATTTCCTAAGAAGGCAGCCAGTAGACCCGAGCTCTGCGGGATGAGCAGGACTCAGTCTGGTGAAGGAGGGCTGAGGCAAGGGAAGGGAAGAGAGTTAGGGTACTCAAACAAAGGGGACAGCAAATGCAGAGTCACGAATTCATGAAACTGGTAGAGAGAGAGAGTTGGAAAACTATTTTAACAGTATGAGTGAATAAAAATGACGTAAGTGTTCTAACTATTCTAGCATATAATAGTTAATAATAAAGCAGGAGCAAGAAAAAATTTTGCCCTGAATGTGTCTATTTTTAAATTTTATCCTTCAAACAACCCATTAAAACAAATTTTAAATGAAGCACATTTGATAAAATGAAGCACAATTTTTAAGTAGGAAAGCACTTAACTAAATACCCACCAATATTTTATCTACTAAAATCCCAAATTACTGCTGACATTAGTCCCATCTCTTTTATGATTTTCCTAAGAGTCGCAACTATTTCCACAGTGCTCAACAGATAATATCATGTATTTTTACATATAAGGGAATGGGAGCTACTAGAAATTAATTAACATGCTCAGGGCTCAAACCCAAATCTTTTGCCTTCAGATTCTATCCAAATAAAATATATTCCGCTATATACATCTAACTAATGTTACCTAGTTAAATGAAAAATTTATCATGAAAAATATAAAAAATCCATTAAAATAAAAAAATTTAAATCTGTAAGTTATTTTTCAACATAACATTTTGATATTTAACCAATAAAACTAAAGATATTAAGGTGCTTATATAAAATGAAAATTTTACCTAGAAATCTTTCCTTTTCAGGCGGAGTGACTTAAAGTACACTTAAATAAAAACATTCCCAGGGCCAGCCCGGGGGTGCAGACCCTGGGGGTGGACCTGCACACCACTGATCAAGTCATGCTGTGGTGGCATCCCACGTATAAAAACAGAGGAAGATGGGCACAGACGTTAGCTCAGGGCCAGTCTTCCCCCTCAAAAAAAGTTTCTGATATAACAATCTAGAAAGACTGCTGAACAGCTGAAGACTAATCATAGAGAAATTCTTACAATTAAAAACGAGGCTTTAGTAAAACACTTTGGGGGCCAGCCCCGTGGCATAGTGGTTAAATTTGGTGCACTACACTTCAGAGGCCCAGGTTTGCAGGTTTAGATCCCAGGTGCAGACCTACACCACTCATCAGCCACGCTGTGGCGGTGACCTACATACAAAATGGGGGAAAGATGGGCACAGATGTTAGCTCAGGGCTAATCTTCCTCAAGCAAAAAAAGAGGAAGACTGGCAACAGATGTTAGCTCAGGGTGAATATTCCCCAGCAAAAAAAGGGAAAATGCTTTGATTCTACTCTGAAATGTGTAAACATTATTTTTTTAAATGTGTATCTTGATATCAACTGTTAAATGAGAATAACTTAGTCATCTTCAGAGTGCCTGGAAAGGTCTAAATATAACCCAAAGTCCTTACTACGGATTTGAGGCCTATAAGAGCCCAAATGAACTAGCCACTGGCTGTTTCTCTGACATCACTTCCCACTACTCTCCTTTTTGCTCCCCAAACTCCAAGAAGACTGGCCTCCAACTGTTCTTTGGATTCCACCTGAGAGTATTTACACTTGCTATTCCCCTCCGCTTAGAATGCTTTTCTCAAGATACTTGTCAAATTCGGTTCCCACTTCATTCAGGTCTCTGATTCATTCAACAACAGTGTCCCAAACATTGTTGTGAGTACTGAAGAAAGAGAAAATAAGACAGACAAAAATCCTGGCCGCGTGGGTGTCACATTCTACCAAGGGGAGATAGACAAAAAATAAAATAAATAAGTAAATGATACAGTGTATTAGAAAGTAAAATAAAGCAGTGAAGGGATAAAGCAAGGAGTGTCAAAAAGGGGGTGTAATTTGATGTAAGATATGAGGGCCGGTTTCATTGAAAAGGAGACATTTAAGCAAAGACTTAAAAGGAGGTAAGAACACCCATCATGCATCTGTCCAAAGAAAGATCATTACAGGCAGAAGAAACAGCAAGTGCAGAAGCCTTAGGCAGGAGCATGCCCGATCCTTCCAGAACAGAAAGGGATGGAGGAGGAGAGTAGTAGAAGATGAGGTCAGAGGCAGGGAAAGGGGTAGAGAGAGACAGAAGAAAAAGGACCTTGTAGGAAACTGTAAGGACTTAGATTTTTATTTTCAGTGAAATGGAGAGACATACTAAGAGGTTTTTTTTTTTCCCCTAAAGATTGGCACCTGAGCTAACAACTGTTGCTAGTCTTTTTTTTTTTTCCTGCTTTTTTTCTCCCCAAATCCCCGGAGTACATAGTTGTATATTTTTTTAGTTGTGGATCCTTCTAGTTGTGGCATGTGGGACGCCACCTCAACATGGCCTAACGAGTGGTACCATGTCCACGCCCAGGATGCAAACCCTGGGCAGCCGAAGTGGAGTGTACAAACTTAACCACTTGGCCACGGGGCCGGCCCCCATACTAAGAGTTTTGAGCAGAGAAATAACATGATTGGCTTCTATTTTAAAAGGACCGCTGTAGCTGCCACATGGAGAAGAAACTGCAGAGAAAACAAGTAGAAGCAGGGAGAGCAGTGACAAGGCCATTAATACAGACAAGACATCATAATGCACTGGGTAAGGGCAGTATGTTAGAAATGGTAAAAAGTGGTCAGATTCTGGTTACAGTCTGCATATAAAGAATTTACTACAGATTGGAGGTGGTATATAAAAGAAAGATATCTCTGCCCAAGGAACTGGAGAAAGAATTAGATTAACTGAGATGGGAGACTATAGGTGGATTAAGTTTGGGGCAGAGGATTAAAAGTTCACTTTTAGACATGTTAAGTTTCACACATATATTAGACACCATTAGATTTCAAGTCGGCAACTGGAGAGCAACAGAGCTGAAGATGCATATTTGAGAACCTTCAGCATACATATAATATTCAACCTCTGGGACTAAATGAGATCAACACGGATCTGGTCTAGATAGAAAAAGGAAGAACCAAGGACTGCTCCAAGGGCATTCCAACGCTAAACAGTAAGAGGAGATGAGGTTTTTATAGCACTTATCTTTATATCACTTTACATCTTGATCTCTTCCCCAATAGGGCAAGAACATTATATTGTTCACTGCTTATCTCCACAGTGCCTAGACCAATGCCTGGCATATCTAGACACTCACTATACTTCTGTTAAATAAGTACATAAATATTATTGATAATATGCTAAAATATTTCCATTGTAGAACATAATCAAGTATAATGAGGTTTGACACCTCACTTAAAGGGATTCAATTACCAAAAATATTGTGAATATATTACATACAACCACACTTGCAAAATAGTTCCATAGCATGCACCCCAATGTTAGTATAAAAACAAATTCCAGTGTAACCATCAAAACAAAGTTAACACTAGTCAATATGACAAAGTGCCATTCAATACCATGCAAAGAAAGAAACATATTTTACAAACCAAATTACAAATATTTATAAGTAAGCATTAACATGGTGGAGAGCAGAATTCCATGCAAGGAATTCAGTCATCGGGCAATAATCTTCAATCTATTATCAATATTTTTTATTTAAAATATCATTTGAAAACTAGAACAGAATAGCAGCATATAAAATCTGAATTTCAACATTTTAAATTATAAGTTAATTAAGACATCCCATATTCATGGATTGGAAGACTTAATATTGTTAAAATGTCTACATTACCCAAAGTGACATACAGATTCAATCAAATCTCTGTCAAAATCCCAATGACATTTTTTGCAGAAACAGAAAAATCTATCCTAAAATTCATATGGAATCTCAAGGGAACCTGAATAGCCAAAACAATCCTTAAAAAGAAGAACAAAACTAAGGGACTCAGAGTTTCTGATTTCAAAACTTACTACAAAGCTACAGTAATCAAAACAGTGTGGTAGTGGCATAAAGACAGACATATAGACCAACTGAATAGAATAAGAGCCCAGAAATAAACCATACACATATGGTCAAATGACTTTTCACAAGGGTGCCAAGATCATTCAATGGAGAAAGGAGTCTCTTCAATAAATGGTACTGAGAAAACAGGACATCCACACGCAAAAGAATGAAGTTGAACCCTTACTTAACACCATATGCAAAAACTAACTCAAAATGTAAGACTTAAAACAATAAAACTCTTAGAAGAAAACATAGGACAAAAACTTCACTACAGTGAATTTGGCAATAATTTCTTGGATATGACACCAAAGGCACAGGTAACAAAAGAAAAAACAGACAACTGGACTTGATGAAAATTTTAAAATTTTGTAAATCAAAAGACACTATCTACAGAGTAAACGGGCAACCCATAAGCTGGGAGAAAATATTTGCAAATCATATATCTGATAAGGGTTTAATATCCAGAATATACAGAGAATTCCTAAAACTCAGTAATAATAATAAAAAAAAAACCAATTCAAAAATGGGCAAAGGACCTAAACAGACATTTCTCCAAAGAAGATATACGAATGGCCAATAAGCACACAAAAAGATGCTCAACATCACTAATCACTAGGGAAATGCAATTCAAAACTACAATGAGATACCACCTCACACCCATTAGGATGGCTACTATCAAAAAAACAGACAAGTGTTGACAAAGATATAGAGCAATTGGAACCCTGTGCAGTGTTGGTGGAAATGTAAAGTGGTACAGTCACTGTGGAAAACAGAATGAATGTTCCTCAAAAAACTAAAAATAGAAATAGCCAGCAAATCCACTTCTAAGTATAGACTCAAAAGAATTGAAAGCAGAGTCTCAAAGAGATACTCATACACCCATGTTCATGGCAGCATTATTCATAATAGCTAAAACGTGGAAGCAACCCACGTGTCCATCAACAGATGAACGAATAAGCAAAATGTGGTATATACATACAATGGAATAATATAGCCTTAAAAAGGAAGGAAATTCTGACCTACGCTATAACATGGATGAACCTTGAAGACATTATGCTAAATGAAATAAGCCAGTTAGAAAAAGACAAATACTGTACAATTCCACTTATATGAGGTACTCAGAGTAGTCAAAATCGGAGGCAGAAAGTATAATGGTGGTTGCCAGAGGCTGGGCGGAGGGCAGAAGGGGGAGTTACTATTTAATAGGTATAGAGTTTCAGTTTTACAAGATGAAAAGAATTATGAAGATGGATGGTGGTGATGGCTACACAACAATGTGAACGTATTTAATACCACTAAACTGTAAAAATGGTTGAGATGGTAAACTTTATGTTAATATGTATTTTATTTAACACAATAAAAAAAGAAAAAATATTTCATTTGAAACCTTAAACAGAATAGCAGCATATAAAATCTGAATGTCAACATTTTAAACTATAATTATACTCAGTTATACAAATTATCATAAAATTATCTTTATACAAACAGAAAAATCTGAGATGAAATAAAAGACTTTTTAAATCATCAAGCTTTAAAGTAGTGTACAACTGATGGTTGATTTTCATTGTCAAAACTAATACTGGTTTTATTAGATACACTTCATGCAAATAAAACTGGTGTTCAGCAGTACAAACATCAACATACAAATGGTACATTCCTTTGTTTCTGAAACTGAACTGCTTTGTTAATGTTAAAGCTTATTATCTACCATAAGACAAAAAGAAACAAAAGTCACCTGTCACAGAAACAATATTAAGTAGCCTTCTCATAGTCTGAGGACTTATGTCGCTGAACCAGTCCTCCGTAACTAGTAGTTTTGTGAGGTCAAAGGACATCTGCCGAGTGACCGTCCGCTGCATCTGCCTTCTCCGGTAAGTGTCCTGAAACAGTGCATCATCAATGAGAACGAGTCCATATGCCAAGTCCAAGAACTTACGGCTTTCTGAGAAGTTAGTATATGTTCATGACAACAACAAAAAAATCCAAAATTTTAGTCTAAGGGAAAGATCATATAATAATAAAAAGTATTATTATTCCCTGAGGCAGAATCTTTACAGAATAGTTTTAAAATAATATTAGCAGCAACTGCATCAAATGCTATGGTTTAGCTTCAGATGTATTTTTGATTTATAATTGTGCAGTTAAAGAAAGCTCAGTGCATTGAAGATTATAAGTAGGCAGAATTAGGTAAAGAGAATTCAGTTCAACTGTTATAGGAGCTCAGTATTTATAGGAACCCTGAAATAATAAAGCAAGTTACCCTTATCTAGTTTTAAGAATTCAGTATTTTGATTTTAGGTTATTTTTAAATGTGTGACAACTACCTAAAGGGCAGAGCTGCTCTAACAGCCTCACATCCGCATAAGAATTAAAGGTGCTCTCCTGGTTGGGGTGGGGTAGGGAATCCATCTAATCAGAGAGGAACAGGCACAACAAAGATGTGTACTCATCTAATGTCACGAAACAAGGGAATGGTGGAGGCAACCACAGGGAGCCCAAGAGGCCAGACTCCCAGGAGAGAAATTCAAAATGGTAAATCATACCCTCCTCTTACTTTAGTGCTAACAGTTGTCATGCATAATAGTAATTTTGCATCCATACATGCACAGACGGTCTCCGATTACAATGGTTCAACTTAATTTATCGACTTTATGATGGTGCAAAAGCCATACGCATTCAGTAGAAACCTTACTTTAAATTTTGAATTTCCATCTTTTCCCAGGCTATCAAAATGCAGTACGACACTCTCTCATGATGCTGGGCAGCGGCAGGCCCTGCAGCTCCCAGTCAGCCACACGATCATGAGTGTAAACAATCAATACACTTACAACCATTCTGCACCCACACAGCCAAGCTGTTTGTCACTTTTAGTACAGTATTCATTAAATTACACGAGATATTCAACACTTTATTATAAAACAGGCTTTGTGTTAGATGATTTTGCCCAACTGTAGGCTAATGTAACTGTTCAAGGTAGGCAAGGGTAAACCATGATGTTCGGTAGGTTAGGTATATTAAATGCATTTTTGACTTATATTTTCAATTCATGGCAGATTTATCAGGATGTAACCCCAGTGTAAGTCAAGGAAGATCGGTATAGGGTGGAGTCATAAAACCAAACATCACTGAAGACACATTTTTTAAAACATAAAATGTCCAAATTCAATGGTAGCAAACTAGAAAAAAAAAAACAAAACAGTGCCAATGCTAGCTACCTAACCATCTTTAAGCGGTATTATCACCATAACTTACCTGCAAGTGGACATCGTCCTGTCTTGTACTCCTCCCTTGTTCTATACAAAAGAGGGTTCTACAAATGGGGTAGGACAGGGACAACTAGAGGATTCAAGGAGAAGCCCAAGGTGGCTGGGAAGGGCACAAAATTGCCGTGTGGGTATAGAAGAAAGAGTCACACCTCACAGACGTTAGGGAAGGAGGAAGGCCAAGAGGAAGATAAAGTAAGGAGTTTCTGCTCACACTATAAGCCTCTTTCTCCCTTACAGCCATGGTGGCAATGGGTACCTGGAATAAATACAAACTGAAGTGGAATGAATACAGTGGCTCTCAGCCCTGGATGAAATCATTTGGGGAGCTTTAAAATCTCACTCTCAGAGATTTTGACTCAGTCGGTCTGGGGTCTGGAGCGGCACCTGGACTGAGAACAGGTGGGGAGAGGACAAGGACTCCTATACAATTTATAGTTATTACAGCCTAGGTTCAGACCTTCCCTGAAAAACCAACTGAAGCTGAAAGGAAATTCAATGATAAAAGCTATTTGATGAGCTTAACACACTATTTATGAAAAATTATTTAAGTGGTATCACCTTAGGTTTATTTGAATAATAGCAGTAAAAACATAGGGCTCAAAACAAATGGCATCTTACCCGTCTATTGAGAGCTGTCTTGCTACCGAGTTTTGTCATCTCTCCAAGACTGTTTTGTGAAACTCTTCTGTCAGCATCTTCCTGTATCCCTTAAAGAATTTATCAAGAGAGCGCTATTTGTACTAAAATTCTGTTGTATACGATATTTAAAAAGAAGTGAAATACCAACAATATTTTTCAAGGCAAAAGGTAAGTCACCATAAAAAATTATAGAACTACTTCAAACCCAAGGTACCTGAGGAACTTGATCTTTACCTGCAGTATCTGAGCACGGAATGTCCCCATTTGTCGTTGAAGTTACAAGAAACTTTCTCGCATTGCTTAGTCCACGACTATTAAGGAAAACAGGCAAATGAACTATATTGCGCATATAGTCGTGTCCATTTATATTTGAGTCACGAAGCACACTATTGAGGTTTTGGTTAATTGCCTTTATAATAATATGTGGATCACTTGCAAAAATGGCAATGAATGGGCCTTTTGAAAACAGAACTCGGACCTGTGGGAGGAAAGGTATACTTACAATATAAATTTTACATTATCCAAAGATTAAAAAATCTCTTCAAAATCTGTTACCCTTTGGTGATTATATTTTTTAAATACTATTTCTTTTTCATTGAAATATTATTCTATATGAAAACAAATTTGATTGAAGTCTCAATCTGGTTTTTCACTGACAATTTTTCACCATCTGAGAGTGATAAAACCTCAAAAGAAAACAATTAATCCTGTCTTAGTTTGAGACACTTACGATCGACATAAGAGGTAAGATCAACATCCATGGGAAATATCTGTGAATACACATCAAGTCCCAGGCACGCTGGTCTCTGCCTACAGTTACACACTGCTGCTATAACATACCTTACAGAGGGTCACTGAGGTGCCCTACTTCAACAAAAACTCCACAAATCCTGTGAGTTCCCTACTTTTCTCTCTGACTCTAACCATAACTAACTGCAAAGAAAAGCTGGAGTCACACTACGGACTTCAGAGCTACTCTATTCATTTTTTCCTCATACTGCCATTAAGCTAAAATTGTTTAAATCTATTTGTGATGAAACATGCTATGCTATGTTTCTGCATTAAAAAAATGTTTATTTTTACAAAAGAAAAAGTACTATTAATATTCCATTTGAGATATTCATGAAGTCATTCCTCTTAGCTGCCCCATATGTGACAATTACAAGTTTCAAGATGGTTAAGACATACAGTGTCCAGCATCTGGAGAACTTTGTCCTGCTCACAGGCATCTAACCCATCGATGATAACCACCAGTCTTGTTTGATTCTGAGTGAAGCTGTCAATAGTTTTTGCCATCCTGGCCATCAATTCCACTTCACACTTAAGAACCTGTGCAAAAGAAAGGATAGACAGCACTGAAGATATGAGAAAGTTAAGCATATTTCTTAAAAAGCCTGAAAGCCTTCTAACAGAAAGAAAAGAAATCCAAAGACCTCACAGCAAGTTGTGGTTCCACTTAAAACTGTAGTGAGCACTTCACAATTTACAAAGTGACTTCACGTAAATCAGAGCATTCAGTCTTAAAAAGAGGTGGATACTGTCATAGCCATTTTAAAAGGACAAACTGGGTTAAGTGACTTATTTGCCAAGATCACATGCTCTGAATGTCAAAAGACTTGAACTGAATGCAAATTCAAATGATCTAAACACCACAACACAGCTGGCTCCTGATGACGCATGACCTTGATCCAAGGAAGGGGCTACAGATATTGAATAAGGTCCCTTTTGGTTGTAAAACTATGATTGTACTTTATACATTTTGGTGGTTCAATTTGCTTATTCTATCAGGCTTTGGGGGAACTAATATTATTAGGTAAGAATTACCACGTGTGGAGTAATCTGCTCACTCCCTTGAGTATCTTATAAAAGTCTATTTTATAAAAACGTTACTGTTTTAACTTTTGCTTCTTCAAATACACATTTCCACAGGAAAAACCTGAATATAACTAAAACAAATGCGACACTGTAACACTTAGAGAGTACACTCCTAAAGCTCAACGATCATGGTAGCATATTCACATTACAATTATTTCCTAATTATGATGAGTGCTTACTTTCATGAATCCTTCACTTTTCAATTTGTGCAGTTTGGAGGCAGCATTATGGAGGCGTTTCCTTTGAGAATTGAGGAGAGAGTCCAGCACCTGCCACCACGTACGACAGTTCAGCAAAAAGGCCAATCCCACTACAGACGCAATTGATATGAGGACAGCATTCACTGTCAGATGTTTTGGGTCAACTCTGAATATAGCCAGAAGAGTGATTCCAGCAATAATGCAGCCAAAGATAAAAAGGAAGATGACAAAAGATGGAAGACAACACGTTTTCTTCCATTTCTTTTTACCTGTAATACAACAAATGGTTTTGAAAATTATTTACATATCAAGTATCTGGAAAGAAAATCCTAATCATTACAGTGACAGCATGATGAATCTGATGTTCAATTCATGTTTTTGTGGGTATGCACTGAACACTCATCCCATCCTCAACCCCTACACACACACAAAGAAGAAGGAGGGGAGTCCCACCCTGTGTATCTTCAGTCTTGAATACTCGAAAAAGCCTGGTTGCCAAAAAGCCAAACTCTCTTTCACAAGCATCTGAGAGGGTCGCGATCATTTCAGCCATTGACGTTTCTCCACCTACACTGGACAGCCTGTTGTAATCTGTAAACAAAAACCTTAGGGAAAGAGAAAATAAAACATTACTCAGATACCTAAAAAAACAAATAATTTCAACATATCTCATCTCTGTACCATTTACCCTACATTTTACACTTCTTTCAAAATATTGTTTTTAAAATTCTGAGGAAAAAGAACTTGTAATTAGGTATCTTCCATTTCTAACATCTTACATACCTTTCTTAGAAAAAGACAAAAACAGAAGTTAAATGCAGCAGAGTTATATGAAGTAATTCTGACTAAAGGCAGAAGGGGAAAAAGTTATGACAGAGCTTAGACGAGGAATCAGACATCTGGACAGAGATCTCATGATACAGCAATTAAAAGGTGGCACCCCACATCAGGATGTAGCCGAAAAGAGCTGCACAAAGAAAGTTTTCTAAGCACCAACTGAAGAGATTAGAACCTTGAGAAAATACTATGGTCGTTAAGAATTTAATGCCACGTCAAAACTCAAGTTTTAGAATCTTTTATTTATAACTTAAACACGTACAGGGATTTAGAAATAAGTTGTAAAGCAATCATTTCACAGTTGTTCTTTGAAATAATTATTTTTATTTTGATTCTCTGAATGGATATTATTTCTGCAATAGTTCCCTTTTTCCCCTTTCATCCCTAAATTAAACTCTCATCTTAATCCAGTGGGTTGGCATTGCTTTCAAAATACAATCTAGGATCATACTGTCATATATTGTGTGGTCTTGATTTATGCTATTTTAATTGCTCAAACTTTTTAAACAATATCATCTCATTAATTTAAAATATTTTTATTTTCTGTAAAAATATTCCAATTCTATTCTATGTTTTCTTTTTAACTTTTTCATTTTTAAATTCTTTTCTTAATACTTAATCCTATATGCTAATTACTTGCAAGCTTTTACCTTTTTCTCTTACAGTTTTCATGTTTTATCTGGTTTGCCCTATTTACTTTCATCTTAAATTACACATATTTTATCTTATAATAATTTTTAAGTTCTTAATCTTTTAGCACATACTTAAATATTTTCCTAATTTCTACTGAATTCCTTCTGCTTTCACTTCTCTAATCTTTGGGGTTTTTTCATTTTACTTTCCTCTGGAGCCCTCTATCTTTCCTTTACTCCTTGACGTACATGCTTTTCTTCTTTTCTGAACTGTTTGCTCATACATTTCCCATTTGATATCAGTAATAATTTTAGACAGACGAGTAAACATATTTCCACAAATGAGGAAAGAGCAGCTTGGAGTGCAAGCTGAGTTGCCCAGGTTACACACCAATGTAATGTAATGTAAAAAAGTGCTGGGACTCTATCCTGGATCCAGCGTTCTTGCCAAAGTGTTTCCAAAGGATGATAAGAGGTGTCATAAGGGAAAAAAGGTTTATGCTCAAATGAAATTTGGTGAATCAAAGCGAAACAGATTTCTTCATAGAAAAGTGTCTCTGATCCTTTAATGCACAAGAGGGAGATTAATACAAAGTGTTTCCCAAGTATATTTGACCAGGGCATGTTTGTTTTATTTCTTATATAAAAAGTTCAAGGAAAGGGGAGGGAGGAGGGCGAAAGGGGTAACTAGGCACACGTGTATGGTGACAGATAGTAATTAGTCTTTGGGTGGTAAACATGATGTAGTCTACACAGAAATCAAAATACAGTGATGTACACCTGAAATTTATATAACGTTATGAACCAGTGTTACTTCAATAAAACAAATTAAACATTAAAAATTAAAAAAGTTCAAGGGATCAATGTTTTTTGGAATGTACAGTGAGAAACAACGCATTATAAACTTTATTTTGCTTCATCTTATTAAAAATTACTTCTGTCAAAGGGACCAACTCACCTCACAGGTAAAGCTTTAGTGGTTTGCTCTGGCAATTCAGGTGGATTCACGAACATCAATTTGAGGAGGAGTTCCAAATATCCAATATGTCTTGCCAATCTAGTACTGAGGACCCAGGCCCAATTCCAACTCTCTCCTTCCCTTCGTCCACCAAAGTAAATGACAACTGAAAGTCACAGTTTAAAAAAGAATTATCCAAAGTGACCATCACTGAGGCAGCCCCTTTTGTCCAAATAGTCAAATATCAAATAATGACAGTAGGCTTACATAACTTTTCATGGTCCCATGTAATTCCTAACTTCTCTTCTAAGATTTCTTTAATCAATTAACTTTCCCCAATATACAGAAAGCATGTGAAAAATGGAAAATAAACTGAGTAAAAAATGATATAAGAAACACAATTAGAAAGATAATGCCTTAAACAGAAACATATTACCTAGTTCAGATTCAACTGTAAATGACTTTGGGTTTATCACTATTTGCAACTGTTGAAGTTACCAATTCCTCCAAAAGTAACTCTATTTCCTTTTTCGCAACTCAATACACCCCAAGAACCAGAATTATATATACATATATATTTTTTTTATTTGGCTTTTAGATAAAATAAAAATTAGTCACAATCAAAATACTCAAGAGCATGCCAGTGAGGGCTATGAAGACTTATTTTCAAAAAAGATTTAAATATAAATCATTAATTAACATATAAAAGGGTAAGTATAATAAATTAGAGTTCTGCTTCAATATTAACAAGTAGTACACTAGTTTTTTAGCCAGTCCTGGTGGTCTAGTGGTTAAGATTCAGCACTCTCATTGAGTTCATGTCCCAGTCAGGGAACAGCACCACCCATGTGTCAGCTGTCATACTATGGTAGCTGCATGTCACTGTGATGCTGAAATCTATGCCACCAGGATTTCAAATACCTGTAGGGTCACCCATGGTGGACACTTTTTAGCAGAGCTTCCAGACTAAGACAGACTAGGGAGAAGGACCTGGACACCCACTTCCAAAAGATTGGCCATGAAAACTCTACGAATAGCTGTAGAGCATTGTCTGATGTAGCATCAGAAGGTGAGAGGATGGATGGTGCAAAAAGACTGAGCAGGCTTCCACTCTGCTGTCCACAAGGTCGTTAGGAGTCAGAATTGACTGGATGGCACTAACAACAATGACAAAGTTTTAGAGCTACTCCACAATATTCCTCTAGGCCAACTAATATTATAGCAAAAAGATCAATTTTTCTCACCTAATTATGAAAATCACAGATTTTAAGAGATACATATTTTTTAAGTAAAACAATGAGACATTTTCTCTACTTTTGAAAAAGATAAAATTCAAAGACTTACTAAAAAATATATATAGGAGAGCCAAGAAGCTCAGTGACACGGCTATTCCAAGAGTTAGGTCGACTGTAAAAGCAAACAACAGACCAAGCCCTCCACAAAGCAGCAGGGTCAGAAACACTATAAGCCAGGAAAACTGAAAAAGAGGTTCAATCTGCTGTCCTGCAAAAGTCTTCATTTCATCTGAAAGAGAAATTAACAGGAAAATCTTATCCTGTTTTGTTCAGAAATACAACTTCTAGCTCAATTTGAAATTTTCCCATTTTCAACATAAATACTTATTTTATTGGGCACTTACCAAATCCCTAGGTAAAATGTTGCTACTTAACCACTTGAACCAATGTTCTTTTCTGATAAACATAAAAACATCATTCCTAGTGGCACACCTACCCTTGTCTCACCCACTCTCCTGCTTCATATTGAGGATGCACAAAATTCTTTTCCACATATGCCTATCCGTCATGATTTTGTTGATATTTCCCTTTTGTGGTATTACACAAGCAACAAGCTATTGTTTCCATATATAAAACTGAAAATCATTACTTTGCTACGTGTCTTCAAACTATGTATCCCCACCGTTCCTGATACCCCTCCTCATCTCTTCTCCCTCCAAGCACATTTGAGAATCACTGCTCTGAAAGGTATGCGCTGAGCCTAAATAAGCCGTAAACAAGTCATTCTTTCTACAAAACTTAGTAAAAATTTTACAGGCACTACTGAAACCTGTCCTTGAAGAATGAGTAAGATTTTGCCAAGCAAAAGGTGGGGGAGAAGCTGTCTAGAAAGCTCCTAATAGAGGGAGCAACTCAGGAAAAGTGTCTGGTCTGTTCTTGCAAGAGCAACAGCCTTCTGTGACTGCAGCACGGAGCATATACAAGAGGTAGTTGTGGCAGGTGCGGCCATGCACGCTGACAAGTTTGAGAAGGGCCCTGGATACAAGGATTATAAATAGCATATGCAGAAAATCTGCTACCAAGGAGTTTTAAGTGTTATAACACAACTGGATCTTTGTTTTAGAAAGAAAACTCAAATGGCCAAGTAGAGGATCAACTAGGGGAGAGTAAAACCCTAATACATTCCATTTAGTAAACTGTGTAACACACATCACCATACACAAAACTCTGTTTTTCTTTACTTCATAAGAAAACACCAGAGAAAACCTTGTTACGTACATAGACTTTACACAAACATGCCCTTTACCTTCTAGTTTCTTTAGTAAGAAGGATTTCCCACTTCCCCACTGTGCATATAGCCCCACACAAATGGGTGGCTGCATGGTGGGTTCACTGAGAATATCTGCCAGGGCACTGCTATATAAATCATAACCGAGCATGTCACCGTCTGTTTCAGTAGGAGACAAGTGTCCTGTAATTATAAACACACCGTATCCTTACATTAAAAAGATATATTACTATTAGAAAAGAACACCAATTCTCATTTATCAATTGTTTATTTAATAAGAGAAAAAAACATTTTAAATGGCTAGAGCTGTGTAAAATAGATTCAGAGATTCTTAAATTAATACCATATTTCATAGAACTTAAGATATCCACTGATTGTAAGATGCATCATTACGTACAATTAAGAAAGAAAAAACGCTGGCAAATTGTAACATAGTGCTTTCTTAACCACGAATTACAAACCATATTTCAATTTCAGAGATGTTAATTTGTGGAACAATGTATTTTTGCAATCAAGCAAATATGATTAAAACAGAAACTAGAACATAAGAATAAATATGTGTAATACTTATATAAAGAAAGCTGTAAAATGTTTAAAATGCTACTGAAGAACATAATGGATAACTGGAGAAAAAGAGACACTTGATTCCAGGCAGAAAGGTTCAATGACTCAAAGACAGCAATTCTCCTCAAATTACTCTATCACTTTAAGTACATTCTAATCAGGGGCCAGCCCGGTGGCACAGCAGTTATGTTCGCACGTTCCGCTTCAGCGGCCCAGGGTTCACTGGGTCGGATCCCGGGTGCAGACATGGCTCCTCAGCAAAAAGAGGAGGATTGGCGGCAGATGTTAGCTCAGGGCTAACCTTCCTCAAAAAAAAACAAGAAAAACAACAACAAAAAAAACAAAAAACAAATGAACAAAAACTTCTAATCAAAATCTATGAGAATTTTTTGAAAAACTGAAAAGCAAGAAGAATATGTAAGCATAGCTAAGAAAAAGCTTTAAAGACTACCAAAGAACAGTTATCTATGGAGAGGAATCAAAATACACCATAAAGCTACAATAATCAGAACATCATAGGACTAGCACAGGATATTAGCATATGTGGCATTTCAAATCAGTGGGGAAAAGACGCATTAGTAAGTGGTGTTGGGAGAGGTTAGCCATCTTTTTTTTTTGCTGAGGAAGATTTGCCCTGAAGTAACATTTGTTGCCAATCTTCCTGTTGTTGTACATGAGCCACAGCCACAGATGGCCATGTAGGTTGGTGCCCAGGAACTGAACCCAGGCTGCTGAAGCTGAGCACACCAAACTTAACCACTAGGCAACTGGGGCTGGCCCAAGCCATCCATTTGTTGAAAGATAAAATTAAAACTCTATATATCTCACACTTTAACAAAAATAAGTTTCTGAAATATTAAAAAATTAAATGTAAAAACTAAAACCATAAAAATACTAGAAGAAAACATAAGAGAAAAAACTTTTAAAATCTTTGCATGGAGGGGCTGGCCCCGTGGCAGAGTGGTTAAGTTTGCGCGCTCCGCTGCAGGCAGCCCAGTGTTTCGTTGGTTCAGATCCTGGGTGCGGACACGGCACTGCTCATCGAACCATGCTAAGGCGGAGTCCCACATGCCACAACTAGAAGGACCCACAACGAAGAATATACAACTATGTACCGGGGGGCTTTGGGGAGAAAAAGGAAAAAAATAAAATCTTAAAAAAAAAAAATGTTCACATGGAAAAAGTCTCTCTTTCTCAATATAATACTAAGGGCAGAACTGCAGGATAAGATTGACAAATAAACTATAAAAATGTAGGGGTCGGCCCCGTGGCCGAATGGTTAAGTTCTCGCACTCTGCTTCGGCGGCCCAGGGTTTCACTGGTTTGGATCCCAGGCGTGGACATGGCACTGCTCATCAGGCTAGGATGAGGCAGTGTCCCACATAGCACAACCAGAGGCACCCACAACAAGAATATACAACTATGAACTGGGGTGCTTTGGGGAGAAGAAGAAAAAAAAACGAAAAAAAGAAGATTAGCAACAGACGTTAGCTCAGCTGCCAATTTTTAAAAAAAATAAAAATAAAAACGTATAACTTTTGGATGGGGAATATAAAAACTCATCACCATAAACACAGAATAAGCTGGGGAGAGGGATGCAACATATAGGATGCATCCAGGATCAATATCCATAACATATAAAGATACTTAAAATCAATTTTTTTTAAATATTAAAAACTCAAGAAAAAAGTGGGCAAAGGATACAAAGAGGAAAATGGCAAAAATACAAATAGCCTATGAACATATTAAAAGATCTCAATCTCACTAATAATTTTACAGCGCACATTAAAATGAGAGGTTTTTTTCCTTATTGATCTGATTAGCAAAGGTTAAAGAAGCCGGAAATATTGGTGTTAGCAAGGTTGTGGGGAACTGCACTATTGTATCCAGTCTGAGGGAGAAAAAGTCGTTACAACTGTTATGGAAAGTCTATCAAAACTGTGAGCACCCACTGACTTGCCAGTCCTACTTCTGGGAATTTATTCCAAAGAAATAATCTTAAAAATAAGGGTTAATGGGTATAGAGTCATGCATTGCCTAGTGATGGGGCTATGTTCTGAGAAATTCCTCAGGTGATTTCATTGTTGTGCAAACATCATAAAATGTGCTCACGCAAACCTAGATCACATAGCCTGCTCCACACGCCTAGCTGTACGTTACGACCTCCATCACTGACTGAAACATCGCTAAGGGGCACATGACTATATGTACAAAGATCTTCACTGCAGCACTGGCTTTTAACAAAACACACCAAATATTCATCAATAGAGAACCGAATGTACTATTAGAACCTTCAATAAAAGATTATATAACAAAATATGATACAGTTCATTATTAAAAACTTTTATAATATAGTATGATCCAATTTTTATTTTTTTAAAGCTATATACGTAGTACAAAATATTTTTAGAAATGTAAAGAAAATCCAGGAGCGTCATTCAAACAATCAAGAATCAGGAGACAGGGGACAATGGGAAATTTGCACTTTCTGCAATATTTGTATCTTCATTCTTGAAATTTAATGTGTCCATTATTATTATAATTAGAAAAAATATTTAAAATACAAGAATTCATAATACAATAGAATCATACTTAAAAAAAAGGCGTAAAGAAACAGCTAAACTCCTGTTGGTTTCTGGGACCAACATATCTCCTTTTTAATTCTAGTAGAAAACTGCCCCATATTTCAAAACACTACATACGCATGATTACATTCTCACGTGCATTCTGTTCAATCAAAAATTATTTTAGGACAATATTCAATGCATTATGCTAGATGTTACAGAAGACACAAAGATAAGAAGAAACAGTTCCAGCCCTGAAGAACCCGGAATCTGAAAGAAAGAAAATCCTAAAAGAAACAGAATAAAAGGCCATATACAATAAGTATTTAGAAAAAGAAACATAAACACAAGAGTTTAAGTATTCAAATGAGGCAAAAAATTTATCTGGTAAGGCAGATCCGTGAGAACACCACCAAGAAGGGCACAACTGACAGGAGTCTTGGAGAGGGACTAACAAATTCAACAACATTACCGGGGATGGAAGCGCACAACACAAGCAAAGGCGGGGAACTCTAAGTGCTTGAGCCACAGAGAAAACAGAGCATGTTTTGATAAAAAGCACAAAGTACACCTGGGAGAACAATGGGGGAAAAGATTTTTAGAAAAGTAGGCTAGATTTTTAGAGTTCTTAAAAGCTGACTGATGACTCAATGTACTTAATTTAGAATGCTATAATACAAGGCAAAAGAACTTTAGATAGGAAGGAGTATTTTCCCACTGTAAATTAATAAGTTTCTCAAATTTTACAATTTCCAGTTAAGTAACAAATGCAAAATTGTTGTTGGCCTCAATTTTTTCATAGAATGTTCATTTTTTAAAAGCTCAGTCAGGAAGAAAACCCAATACTTACTGGCTCCAAAGATCTGAGTTAAAATACTCTTCTGATGGCTGCAGTCAATGTTGTACGGAGTCTCGCCTGCTTTGTTAGGCCTGTAGAGTAATCGACCATCCTTGGGATTTCTTAAAAGCAGTTCTGCCAGTCTCCGACTCCTCCCACGAATAGCAATATGCAAAGGAGTGTCTCCTTTCTGGAAAACAGTGGCGGGGAACTTGAACTTTCATATTTTTTACATATAGTATATACAGAGTAACAATTATCATGTTCCTGTAAAATAACAGAAACTCTCAACTTTTCATATTTTTCATATGAAGTACATAAATAACATGAATTTTTATCTTTATCTTCCCTGCAATTTCTTTCTCCAGTTCCTTACCTACCTTTTCTCAGGTATTATTTCTGCCACAGCCCTCCAGAATGAAGGTCATTCTTCTCCCTCCCCTCAACTCACTGAAAGAGGAGAAGCAACAAGCTTTTTCCCTGTGCCTCCCCCCAGGCCACGGATCCACTCCCATCATGGTGGATAATAATAACCACCCACCATCCAAATGTTTGCTGTCCACGGATGTCAACCACCTTCCGCAACTAATTTATATTTCATTTCACAACTTTCTTCTCCATTTGTCTGGTAAGCTTCACAATCCATGCTGATATCCCATCTAACACGAGTGATCCTGTCTGCTCCAAAGCCCTTTGTTTACCAGCCACCCTCATGCTGAGCCCTTAAACTTTGTTCTATCTTCATTCTTTCCCTCGGAGGCCTTTATATTGTATCTATCCTTCTCTGGCTACTACAACCTCTTCTGCTCTCCTCACCATTGACTTCTCCCTAATATCAACCTACCTTGTTCCCTTATTAGAATCTCTAATCATATTAATATTCACAAGCCACTCTAACGAAAACTAGCATGTTAAAAAAAAAAGAGAGACTTCTTCAGTCTGCAAAGAATTCTCACTTGTTCTTCACAAAGACCTCTCTTGAAGAAAATGACCTAAAAGTTAAATTAAATTCTCAGTTCTCATCCATCCTGATCTTTCTAGAACACTAAATGAAAATGACCTGCAATGTTTCTCCTATGGCTTCTATGGCACAACCTTATCTTGACTTTGACTTCCCTCTTCTGCCTCAGCTCTACTCCCATTTCTAGATTCTCTTCCTACGTCCTAAATATGGCACAATAACTATGTATTGAGCTCACCATATGCAAGGCACTGTGCTGAAGACTTTGATGACATCAAGGTGGAAGACAAAACAGTCACTAACCTTAAATAGCTTACTATGTAAAAGGAAGAGACTGGATAAATATGCACAATTACAACACAAACTAGAAAGTGACACATGCCATAAGAGAAGTAAAGTATGGACCTTAGCTCTCATCTTTCTTCCCATTGATGATCTCGGTCACTCTCATGCAACTCGCATGCCTCGGTAACTAACTGGCATATTCCCATCACCAGCCTTGATTTCTTACCCAAATTCTAGTCCCACATTTCCCAATGCCTATTGGTCACAACCTCCCAAATGTCTTATCAGACCTCAAACTAAACACATCTAAATCAGATTTCATCATCGTATTTCCCCACCTGAACCCCATTTCTTAACCCTAAGCCTGTGAAGGCAGAAATATATCAGTGGCATTTCTGCCAAATACAAAATTCCTGAAAATGCAGGGAAGACATTAACACATCCTGCCAATATGCTGAAGATAAACAGAGATCAGTGATGGGCTAGGTAAAAATACCATTAATCTTTATTCTTAAATGTACTTTTATGAAATCATCTATGAAGAACCAGGTTCAAGACTTTCACAAGTTTGTATTCAAATTCTAGCAGGACAGCACTTTATCTGTCCTCAGTAAGTATGTGTTAAATGAACGAACAACTATTCCAACTATCTTGTATGCTTGTCGGCAAGTATGTGCTGACTCAGGGCACAGCAACACACAAAAGGGTACTGAGACAGAGTCCTTCAGGAAACGTATTAATAAGTATGAAACAATTATTTCTAAAGGGCATGTTACAGAATTAATGAGGCCATATGGCACCTTCCAGAGCATGTAGTCCAGTGGTTGCTTACTGCAAATTAGAGGATCAGGGCCACAAACGAGTCAATGGTAGAATGAGAAAAACAGGCAACACAGGAAGTTTTCTATAAAGCTAAATATAATCAACTTCAAAATCTCTCCTTTGTCTTTATGTCCTTCCTAATTTTTAATGTTAAAGTTTCCTTTATTTTATATGAAACTATATTAACGTGGTAATAATAGGTGGGATTTTCCTGTTGTTGTTTTTTAAATGACGTTTCTTGATAAAATAAAGGCAAATACATATTGATTCTGCGTTTTTTGTTTAATTGCCTCATAAATAACAGAAAGATAAACTTCAATCTATTATAAATTAGGAAAGCCCAAATCATGGCATACATTTAGAGGGAAAAATCTATATTTCTTACTTCATACATAAATCAACTGACTTCTCTTCTGGGAAGAACTCAACTACAGTAGACAAAGGACTCTGTTTAAAATTAAAACAAATTAAAACCAGGAATCAATTCTATATGAAGTATTAAGCAATTTATAGTTAAATTTATTATGTAAAACATGAAAATTTCTCTAAAAGGATTATGGAGAGGGCATATGGCAGGACATTTTCCCTCCTATTAGTGAACACTAATGCCAGTCTGCTTTAAGAGTCTATCTTCCCCAACCCTTTTGGATTCTTTCTTTCTGTTTATCTGCAACCTGATGACATCCTCCTTGTACGGTGGTCAACAGCAGCTCCCCATAACTGGTATGAGCAATAGAAGGAAAATCTGAACCAGCTTCTTTAATAGCACACTTCTCAGCATGCCATCGGGACAGCCAACAAGACATCACAGCATCAAAATCCCACACAGATATCCCCACAAGTAATCTCTCCTTCCACAAAATAAAATCAGAGCCCCTTCAGTCCACCAGATAGAGAGGTCAGTCTACCCAACTGCCTTCCAGAAAGTGCTCTCGTGGCGCAGCAGCTGTACCTTGTCCACAGCAGACACTTTAGCCCCTTTATCCAGCAGCAGCTCTACCACTTCAATGTTTCTCATCTTGGTAGCCTTTATCAGTGGAGTTTCACCATCCTGTGGGCACAGAGAAGAAGGTTTGCCAGAGTAACAGCTTTACTCCTAAATGTTTAAAGTTACATAAATGCACATGTAAGAATTCAAACATCTGGCTCTGGTACCAGTCTATACTGAAAATGTTCTCAAGAAAACATAGTTGTAAAAACTAACAAAAGTGCTTCCTTTCACAACCAATCATCTGTATCAAAACAATGTTATATCACTCAGCTGAGTATGAGATGTACCCAGCTGCTCATCAGCCATTTATAGTAACAGTTCCCTGCCTCTCACTGCTGCTGCCATTCCCCAGGTTCCACCCTTACACCTGGGGCAGCACATTCAAAGACTACTTCCCATTCTCACCCTCTCCCCAGCAACCAACCCACAGCCCAGCCAGTCAATGCCCAGGCGAGCCAGTGTCTAGATTTTTCAGAAGTCTATACCAGCATCACTTCAGTTCTACGCATACCGAAGGACCTGGGTGTAACAGAGAAAACAATCTGATACAAGCAGTATGCCTTTGGAGAATCTCAAAAGGGTTCATAATTGTTTTCAAAATCAAACTAAGGAAAATAAGAAGAGACCATAGTTCGGCACTGAATTAGAAAAGACCAAAACCTGGTGAGAAGCCACCACTGGTCAAAGTGGCTGATACAGGTCCAAAAGATTATCAAGGAGCCACCTGCAAACCAGGAGGGATCCCAGGAAACTTTCTGCCCTGGGGCACTGAAGTTACCATCATCAGTTTAGAAAGATGCTGGTCCCGATCTCTAGCAGATGAAATAGGATTGTCTTATGGGTGATTCCATAAGTTTCCTTTATTCATTAGGAATTCCTGCCACTTCAATCCAGAATTCCAAAATATTTTCCCCATGGAACTATTACACATAAGGCCAAATACAATCACCTAAAGTCTTATACAGTTTTATATCTTTCACATGATGTGAGTAAAAACAGACTAAAGTGGCTGCTTTGGGGAACCAATAACCACTCACAAAGGTCTTTTAAAAGGAAATGTGTCCTACATTCCAAACAACAGGAGCATGAAAGAATTCTGGGGAAACGATCTTTCCACAGTTTATGAATAGTTGATACTGTATTTTCTGAAAGTGTTTAATTAAAGTAACAAGTTACACACTGTATTTTGCTGTGAATACATAACTCCTGAAAGGACACATAGTTGCTCATCAATTTAATGCAGCATATTACCAGTAAAATCAGTATAATTCTAATATCAAACAAAGATGATTGAAAAAAAACAAGCAGTACTAATTATTCAGCACTGGGTATGGCTAAGAGAATAGAAATGTCATTTATACCTTTGTGCATATTTCAGTGTCAGGGTTGCACTGCAAGATATCTCTCACCATTGTTGCATTTCCTTTCTCAACAGCCCAATACAAAGCAGTTTTATTGTCCTATATAATAAAAAAAATCAACCATCACTTCATAAGAGATATAATATTAAAAACTATTTGTAAATATAAAACACCCTTATTCACATTTCTGCCAGAGAGCATTAATAGATCTTACCAACAAGCAGCATGGTGGGAAATAATATTAATCCTTATTCTATCTTGGACTTACTTTTGAGAAATTCTTTATGAAAGAAGCCTAGGAAAATTTACTATGACTTGACTTAGAAAGCAGCAACCTCACGTAGTTGATAAAGTGCACTTTGTAACGCCAGCGGATTTCAGGACCGTGCCCTGGACTGGAATTCATCAATACCTGAGCTCTGTATCCTTGGAGAAGTCACATAAACAATCTGACTTTCTTAATCTCCACTAACCCGTGCTCATGTACCAGTCTTGATCAGAACCTATAAAATCCTATCTAGTTCAAAAATCAAAAATAGATACACATATATCTTGAAAGTAGAGCTGGAGAACAAATAAAATGACTAAAACCTAGGAAAATAGGATTGACAGACACAAAAGAGTTAGGTAAAAGTCTAAACAGGTGATCCAGTAACCACCTTCCAGTGAAAAAAAGATTTTAACCCAAAATATAGTGAATGACTTTCTACTGCTGCTACATTAAGCTTCCTATACCAGAGTTTCCCCAATGGAGTTCCCCTTCTCAAAAATGTACACTAACTTCCCAATTTTCTTAGCTTGGTGCTCAAACCTCCCTTTCTATTTCCGTCACCATCTCCCATCCCACACTCTCCACGACCCCACTGCCAGCCTAATTTATTCACCAGCTAAGGAATATAGTCTTTCATGTTTCCATTTCCTTTTCGGTTTTTCTTGTTTTTTTAAATCTTGGTGAGGAAGATTGGCTCTGAGCTAACATCTGTTGCCAGTCTTCCTCTTTTTGCCTGAGGAAGACTGTCGCTGAACTAACATCTGTGCCAATCTTCCTCTATTTTGTATGTGGGATACCGCCAGACAGGATGGCTTGATGAGAAGTGTGTAGGTCCACCCCTGGGACCCGAACCCATGAACCCCAGGCTGCTGAAGCAGAGCACGCAAACTTAACCACTACGCCACCAGGCTGGCCCCTACTTTCCCATTTTCTTGAATTTTCTCATCCTATTATTCCACTATCCTTGCTGGAAATACCCAGCCTTCTTTTTCTCTACCTTTCTAAATCCAACTCATCTTTCATGCTTCACTCAAATTTTATTTTCCCTCAAAAGCCTTCCTTCACACCCTCTTTCCCCACCACTTGAAGCTTTCACTTAGGCAATCACTAACAGGCCATCTTACAACCAAAGTGGCACCACTTTTTATGTTTATGTAAAAACATAAAAATAAACATAAACAGAACTTACAAACTAAAACCTTCCTAACTAAAATGAATGCTTCTTACAGGCAAGGGTCCCATGTTAAGCCCCCTCATAGCATTTGGCATAGTATTTATTAGTTTGATTCAAAGATGGATTTGGATCCATAGGAAACTGGAAGAATGACATTATGATCAGTCAATACATACAATCAATTATACTCAGAGATAACAGCAGTGCTGTCATCACACATACCTGTCCTCTAATGTCTATATCAGCATATTTTTGAAGAAGTGCCCGAACAATTTCCACATGACCACCTCTGACAGCACCAATCAACACCGTATCCCCACTCTAAAAAGAAAAAAAAAGAGTGAATTGATGATAACAACAAATAAACAGTTTTGAAGTTAAGGTTAATCATGTATTAAGATAATAGATTTTTTCTGAAAATTTCTTGAAAAAAGAGTATCTCTAAATAAGAGAAAAATTTTAGTTAACTAATAGTAATAAGGTCTTAAAGTAAGGGACAGAAGACTTTACACCTCATGAGGACTCTGAAATTCCATGACAAAGGTTCAGAAACAAGTCACCTAGAACAATAAGCCATTCTCTTTGAAGGTAACTTGCCATTAAAAATGTAAATTAAATAAAATGACACCATGGCTGTCAACGAACATGGACATTTGGAAATTATATAATACAAATCCCTTGGACTAATGCTATCCGATGAAAGTCATGGATTCTAAAAAAGGGAGTTGTAAAACTAGAGTCATCAGTGGGTTTCTAACCACCTTTAATTAAGGGAGAAGGATAATTCCCAGATCAGCATCCACATTCTCGTCAATTTGGCATTACAGGCCCACAGTGCATAAGACTGACTCATTCTCCAGTACAGGGCTTAGATGAAGTTCATTACCTCATAAGGACATCTCTTTGCCCTGAAATTATATTCACCAAACAATAATCATTATTAATTATATCTTTCCATTACTTCGAATACGGGAAATGGCTATTTTGGCTATGGGCAAATTTTTTTTTTTTTTTTTTTACTGCTAAATTACAAATCAGTTGTAGGAATTTGGGTTGGTAAGTCCATAAGGTGTGGCTCCTCTCAGTCCTGAGTGGGCCCCAATGGGCTATAAACCAAGATGCTGGTCCTTGAGGATTATTAAGTTTAGCACCATGGCATAGTATCTTTACTACTACATTAAAAGCAGAAATAAACTCAAGGCAGATAAATTTTAGTTGAGAATGTTAGCATTAATATGGGTCCAGACTAGTAAATTAATAAAAGGCTATAAATATTTCATTGCTTATTATGTGCCATGCACTGTTCTAGACACTGGGAAACAACATAGACAAGGTCCCAGGTCTGGGAGAATTTAGTCTGGAGGAGACAAACAGACAACATACAATAAACACAAACGAAAAATCAGACAAATGCTATGCAAACAAACTAAAATATAGTGCTGTGATAGAGTGACTGGGTAGCTACTTTGGATTGGGCAAATTGAAGAAGACTTTTCTGAGGAGGTAATATTTAAGCTGAGATTGGAATGACAGAGGAGCCAGCCACACGAAGATCATGAAGATCAGCATTCCAGACACAGCATTGCTGGTACAAAGGCCCAAAGACAGCAATAATATCAGTGTGTTGAAGAAAAGGAAAGAAAATTAATATGGCTGCAACCTATTGAAACAAGAGTAAGAGTAGTACAAAATGAGAACAAAGAGTTAGGCAAGGACAATATCATTGGTATTTCCAAACTAAAGAAGTTTACCATTCATCCTCTGTATAAGAGGAAACTTAGATGACTTTAAAGAAAGGCGTACACATGAGAGCTATTGCTTTAAAGGTCACTCTGAGAACAGAGTGGAGAACAAATCAAAGCTAATAAGAGAACTCAGTTGATATGCTAATGCTATAAGAATGGGAGATATTGGCTTGGAGAAGGGAGGTGGTAATGGAAATGAAAGGAAGTGGACAGATAAAGAATATATTTTGGAGGTACAGTCAAGGAATCTGCTGAAGAACTGGATGTGGTAAGTGAGGAAGAGAAATCAAGGCTAAAGCATAGGATTTGGGGTCTTAACAACAGGGTGGATGGTTGTGCCATGTACTGAGATGGAGAAGACTGAGGGAAAAGCAGGTTTGGGATGAAACAAACAAGACATCTGGTTTACCGTAAATTTAAGAAGCCCATGAGACATTCAAGTGTATAGAGTTCAAAGAGAGTTGGATATACAAGTGTAGAGTCCTGAGAAGAGATTAGAGCAAGAGATATAATTTTGAAAATTGTAAGTGTAAGGGTGGTACCTAAAGCCTTGGGACAATGAATAACACTAGCCATGAACAACGCCTACAGTGACAAACATCAAGGACAGTTACAGACTAATAGTACATGTGACATTCTCAATAACAATATTATTTGACAAAAATTAAAAAGAACACCCTTCACAAAGATTGAATAGTTTTTTAACTTATTAGTTCTAAAGGTAGAAATAAAATGTCTTAAAACAAATATATGTCATTCATGAAGAACCTTGAAAGGTGGTGAGAAGTTAAGGTAATCTTCCATCAATGTCACCTCTAGAAAACAAACAGGTAACCTACCCTATCAGGTATGTTCACATATGTTCCAGCATCAAGTAGATCCTGTACAATCTCTGTATGTCCCTCCTTCGATGCAATCATCAAAGCTGTATTTCCATCCTTATCTGTTAAATTTACATTTGGATTCCTCTTCAAAATTTCTTTTACTGACTGTGTGTAGCCTCCTTTTACTGCCACAATAAGTGCAGTCATTGAATTCTAAAAAACAAAAACAAGCCCAGGAAATTAGTACATTCTAGAAAACACATGACTTATGCCATAATCATAAAACTGATGTTTTCAAAAGGTGGCCTATTATTAACAGTTATTTCTGATAATAAAATGCCAATATAAATCATCAGACACATACCAGGAGGTATATTTTCCATTTTTGAAGAGAAACATTAATTCTCTTGAGTCAACAGGACTCATGATATTCAATTCTTTAAATAATAATTTGAAATTGGACTCATTTATAATGAACAAACTCTCACACTAATGTAATGAAGTACAAAACAGTTGACAGGATGATTCAAAATTAAACATAGTCTAAATTAAATAATCCAAAGTAAGGTCAATCAGACTTCAAACAAAGAATTGTTTACAATAAAATCTATAGGAAAAACTGAAGGAAAACAGTGAAATAATATAGGATATTTCATTAAAAGTAGAATATATTCTTGTCTTTCACAGTTATGTAGAATCCACATTTTTAAAAACTGTCTTATTTTTAGTGGTTCTTTTAAAAACTGCATATCTAATTTATAATAATAAATCACCTAATAGAAGAATCTGACAAAAGAAGTATTAAAATTGCTCCTTAAGATTTTGATCTATTTTGAGATGTCATATGATTTCCTCATAGAAATATGTTGGTTATTAGACCAGTTTCCAAAACAAAGCCCTAATTCTCTCACATATTAAAATAACATAGCCTTTTCAAATTCTTTAGCAGTCAATAATCATAAAAGCAAGCAACTCATCCACTTGATAAACTGTCCAGAAAAGCAGCAAAGGTATGAAAAAGTGAAAGATAGGACTTCCACGGCTGTCTAAGAGTCATGCTCTGGATCCACACAGCACTAAAATATTGTATACTCCTGGAAGATTAGCAATTAATAGCTTCTGCCAATATGGAAAACAGGAGAAACTGGTTGATATTAACGTGAGTAAGTCAAGGATGATTTAGAGTTCACTTTTGTTACATTGCAGCCAGAGATTTAGTAGTCTCTCTTCTCAGATTTCTTTATGATCCATCTCACATAATAATTATGTAAATAGCAGTATGTATTAATTGTTTCTTGTGCATAAATGCCATTTCCTTTAACCGTATTTTTATAAGCTCAAGGGAAAAGCAATTTGTTAGGTTTCTCCAGTATTTGGAGACACGTTTGGCACAGGGCTGGCTATATGGCAGGCGCTCAACAAGGAATTACTCTGTGCTAGTCAGTAGGATGTACTGAACCAATTTTTAAGCTTTCTAGGATTCGACCACTGATTTCTGATATTTTTTAATACATCTATTGGAGAAGGAAAATAAGTCGTTAAAAATAGCCAAAAAGCGACACTACTACTTTAAATTTTTAAAGAAAAGGTATTTTAACAGAGCATAACTCTTTTCCACAACAGTATTTTAAACTATTTGATTTGAAGAGTATTTCAATTTATTCTAAGATTACTGAAAGATATTCTTGATAGTTTTAGCCTCCCAAAATTTATGTGCATTAGCAACATATCTTAAAAGCATATATTTGTAGTATACAATATCTATAAGATAATACATTTCTCAGGATAATAGAAAACGCTTGTTTTTTCTAAGTATCATTTAAGAACTGTAGGGAAATTTTTCTAGGCATATACTTAAAGAAAATATTCTGTCTCTTAAAACTAAAAACATCTCTCTGTTACCAGGGATTAAAATAGAAAAGCTACTTACAGCTCCTTCTTGATCAACATCAGCTCCCATGGCCAACAAATGTTTTACACATTCCAAATGACCCTTTCGTGCAGCCCAAACCAAAGGGGTGGTTCCATACTATTAAAACAAAAAATAAATTTAAAATTATTATCAAAGGTGTACAAAAGAAACTAGCTCTCAACACAAATTTTGATAAAAATCATACTTTGAAGTACTGCCTTCCTAGATTACCGTTTTCACTAATCATAAGTTTAATCCTAGATCAATCATATTCTCTCCATTTTATTTCTCCAAATAGATGATTAACCACCCTATAAGATGTCTTTTAACCCGGGCTGGCCCCGTGGCCAAGTGGTTAAGTTCACACACTCCACTTCGGCAGCCCAGGGTTTTGCCGGTTTGGATCCTGGTGCACACATAGCACCGCTCATCAAACAATGCTGAGGCAGCGTTCCACATAGCACACAGCCAGGGCCTACAACTAGAATATACAACTGTGTACTGGGGGGCTTTGGGGAGAAGAAGAAGAAGAAAAAAAAGAAGATTGGCAACAGATGTTAGCTCAGGTACCAATCTTTAAAAAATAAGAGTCTTTTGGGGCCGGCCCAGTGGTGCAGTAGTTAAGTTCACACGCTCCGCTGCTCAGCAGCCCGGGGTTCACTGGTTCAGATCCCAGGTGTAGACATGGCACCGCTTGGCACACCATGCTGTGGTAGGCATCCCACAGATAAAGTAGAGGAAGACGGGCAGGATGTTAGCTCAGGGCCAGGCTTCCTCAGCAAAAAGAGGAGGACTGGCAGTAGTTAGCTCAGGGCTAATCTTCCTCAAAATACATAAATAAATAAATAAAATAAAAAATAAGTCTTTTGACCAACTTTAACTTTTATAATCAGTGACAATTCTTCTATCACAAAGTTGTATAGTCTCTAATTTTCAACAAGCTTTCATTGCTTCCCATATGTTGTGAAACACAATTTAAAGTCCAACAGTCTGACTATAGGTAAAAGCAGTAACAACCAAGTGCCAAACACAGTTCTAACTACTTTACATGGGTTAACTCAAGTGATCTTTACTAACAAGAATGAATAAATACAATTCACAATATCACATTTTTACTGCAAACAGTGCCCTGAGAAGTTAACTAGAGGCTCAAAGTCACAAAACTACTCAGAGGTGGAACAAGACCCAGGAACCCAAAAAGCCAGGTTTCAGCCTAAGCTGCTAACCACCACCCAAAATCAGCCTTCATACTTGACAAAATAAACTCCAGCCTAGAAACTACACTCAAAAGCACCTTTTGCTGGAACATAATTCAAAAGGCATCAGAGAATATAAATCAAGCATAAAAGCAATGCTGTGTCTTTGGGGAGTCTGGCAATCAAGAGGCAAATGCATATCCAGAGTGACCTTTAACTACATGGGAGACTGCAGATTGAAATGAAATTTAATTAATGCCTGCTTTTGATAACAGCCCTGCCCAACAGAACTTTCTGTGTTGATGGAAATCCTCTATAATTCTGCATTGACCAATACAGTAGCCACTAGACACATACTGCTATGGAGCACTTGAAATGTGGCAAGTGTGACCAAGGAATTGAACCTTTAATTTTATTTAATTTTAACTGACTTAAGTCTAAATAAGCATATGTGCCTAGTGGCTACTGTACAAGACAGCATCACTCTGTAAATGAGGTCAAATGTCCCAGTGACCACACTGTTGAAAGTTGTAGCCCTGGGTGCTCTTCCTCAATGTATGGGACCTCATGACAGCCAGAATCCCAAGGCTGCCAATATAGCACACAGGAGCAGGAGCCTAAAAAAGAGGAGGGACACATAAGAGGAAGGCAGCTGTCAAGGTTACAGCCTCAAACATGAATTAGAGATGAATTAAGGCCAAGAGGAACTTCCCAATTTCACTCATGCATCTATATTCTTCTCCTAGAATTAAATTCTTTTCTAGCCTCTTCATTTATGGATAACATTTCCCTGGCTAAAATGCCTTCCCTGACTCTACAAACTGAAAATCAGACATCCTCAAAAATAATACACATTCATCACTCATAAAGCCTTCTTTAAATATAGTAATTATAATTGAGCACTCATCCTTGGAACACCTATTGTATTTCACTTTTACCCTTCTTATAGAACTGGACTGAACAAGATCATAGGCTATCAGTTCTGCTCTTCTCCTGCCCCATCACGTTAGCCAGCTACTCCTCACCCCACAGTCAGCGGACAATCTCACTTTCATCACTACAAAGAACTCTTGACATCCAGCAGGACCTCTTCTCTCTACTTCAAAACATCTCTGTAGTCAGCACTCAGAACCACCTCAATAAGTCTCTCTCTCCTCTTTTTCTCAAGTCCTGGTCTCTATCTCTAATAAATCTAATCCCTTTATGTGTACTCTTGATCTTATTTTCCTCTGTTTCATCTAGAACCATACTCAATAATCTCCTCCTATGTCATCAGGCTTTTCTTCTTTATTCCTTCTCCCTACAAACTGGTTCAGGCCTCTCCTATCCTAAAAAAAAAAACTTTTCCAATAAGCTATCCTCCCAAGATACTCATCACTGCCTTTTCTTTTAAACTTTCAAAATAATTTATAATGGTTACTTCCAATCCCTTACCAAAACCCCCTCAAAAACTAGTTTCTGCTATAAACATTACAAAAAGCACAATCCCCAAGTCACCAATAGTTACCTAAACACTAGATCTGTAGATCTTTTTCTCAGTTCTTTCTTTTCTTCCTGAAAGCTCTGTAGTATTCTGAACTGTAGACTGTCCCTTCCACCTTGAACTTTCAATTCGTTAGTCATCTTTGCCATTTCACCAAATTCTGCTACCTACAGAACACTGCCAATAATCAGCTCTGTGTTCATCTCGTCTCATTACTACCGACCCCACTTATCAAATCCACTCTCATGCAACCTCAAGAATCATCTCTATGCAGACAACCCCTCAACACCTCCAGTCAAAACCTCTATGTCCACTACCTAGCAGGACACCTTTAACTCCCAGTGCTCCCATCATTTAAAAGTCAACACAACTAAAACTGACTTCATTCACTAAAACTTAGTTCCCGTAGAAACTTTCCTATTTCTGTCAGCAATAAAATGATTCTCTTTATCTTCAATCCATCCTACAATGCACTATTAAGTAATGATTTTTCTAAAACACCACTTTGTGTCAATCTACTACTCAAAACCCCCACAGATTTTCAGTGACAACAGGACAAACATCCACCCTCCATAGTCAGGTATTCAAGGCCTACTTCTAGGTGGCTCCATCTGCAGCCAGGGCTTCCTTCCTCACGGCTCCTGTCCACACCACCTCAGCTCTCCTCACATGAGCCTACTCAGTGCTCTCTCAACGTGCCATGAGAATCACACTGTGAGGCCTCCGGCTCTCATGTCCCCTGTGCCTTGGACAGTCTCCTCTCCTGCTCTCCAGTAACTCAAGTTCTACTTCTTTAAGGTCTAGATTAAGTCTCAGTTCTATCAAATCTTTAACTGACTGCTTAGCTGTCGGTGAATTCTCTTCTCTAAACTCCTAAGTCACTTGACTCCTAGCCTTTGCATTTTAAATGTCCCACTTATCTCCGTGCTTCTCTAAACAGAGATAATTTCTTCTCTGTTTTTACATCTTCTGTGTTTAGCGCAGCTATAGGGCATGGCAGACAAAAGGTACTAAACATTTTCTCAAAATGTTAGAGTGACAGACTAGGTAGCATAGTAACTGATTCCAGAGGGCCTTGAATGCCAGGTTATATATTTTTCAATAGGCCACTAGGAGAAATTAAGGGTTTCTCCATCAGATTAAAGTGTCAAATCAGAAACTTCAATAAATAGAACCACATCCACTTTAGACATACAATAAAACCTCACTAATCTGAATTAGAAGACAGTCAGTCTGAATTAGCAAACAGTCACCAAAACAATATTTTTAAATACTTTTTTTTTTTGAGGAAGATTAGCCCTGAGCCAACATCTGCTGCCAATCCTCCTCTTTTTGCTGAGGAAGACTGGCCCTGAGCTCACATCCGTGCCCATCTTCCTCTACTTTATATGTGGGATGCCTGCCACAGCATAGCTTGCCAAGTAGTGCCACGTCTGCATCCAAGATCCAAACTGGCAAACCCCGGGCAGCCGAAGCAGAATGTGCAAACTTAACCACTGCACCACCGGGCCAGCCCTTAAATACCATATTATAAGTGTTTGCAACAGTCTCCTTACAGTCCTCATTAAGCTATTATTTTATGTAAAATGAGGCATAACCTGCATAAAGGGCATAAAATACACAAAACTTAGGTGTACCACTTGATGATTTTTTTGCATATGTATACACCTATATAACCATCATCCAGATCAAGATAAGAATGATTTCCAACCCTCCCATAAAGTTAAGCAACACTATTTTACTTAAATTTATGCTCAGAATATATTCCAATTATCAAAAAATGTCTAATAGTTATTTTCCTATATTTTGCTAAATTGTTATTAATTTGAAAAGAACATGCTTATGCACAATGTCTCAAGTTCTAAGACAGTTAATGGAAATAATGGAGGTACAAAAACGAAAAGAAAAAGGAGCATTCCTTACTTTTACGAAACTTACACTCTGGCGGTAAGAGAGAGAAGTAAAGCAATGGTTATAATTGGCTATGTGCACCACCGGAGGTATGCACAGAGAACACTGAGAGCACAGAGGAGGGGCGTCTAAGCTGACTAAGTAAGTTAAGGAGGCTTAACAAAGGAGGTAATATCTCAACTGAATCTTGACAAATTACATAGGAGTCCATCAGGCAGAGGAGAAAACCACATTCTTAGCAGAGGGAACAGAATAAACAAAAACATAAACTCCACAGAAATTTATAAAAGTTCATAGAATGTCAGACAATCTTTTGTATCCAAAGCATAGTGCATACGGAGAGGAATGGCAAGAAGTGAGCCTGGGCTCATAGACTGAGTCAAACTAAAAAGTCTAGGCGGGGGCCAGCCCAGTGGCACAGCAGTTAAGTTCACACATTCTGCTTCGGCTGCCCATGGTTCCCCAGTTTGGATCCCAGGTGCGGACCTATGCACAGCTTGTCAAGCCATGGTGTGGCAGGCGTCCCACATATAAAGTACAGAAGATGGGCACGGATGTGAGCTCAGGGCCAGTCTTCCTCAGCAAAAAGAGGGGGATTGGCAGCAGATGTTAGCTCAAGGCTAATCTTCCTCAAAGAAAAAAAATGTCTGGGCTTTGTCCCAGAACTGCAGAAGCCATCAAAGCACTCCAAAAGCAAGGAAGAACAATATAATTAAATAAATGTTTATTAAATGCTTGACATAAATATTAAGGATTAAAAAATGAATAAAAGAAAATTCTTGGGAGCTTTCTGGAGTAGACAGCAATGAGCTGAGTGAAGGATGAAGAGAAGCTAAAGCTGACGGGGAGGCAAGGGCATTCCACACTATGAAAGAGCACACCCAAAGGCATGGAAGGGTTAAAAAAAGATGAATTCTGGAACCTACATCATTCAATAGTCTAGCCTAAAAGGTAGTTTTGAGGTATAAACAGCAGGAGAAAGGGCAGAAAGGGAGGCAAGGCCTATCTTCATACATCAGACCAGGAATCGATCTCTTTAGGATTTTACATATAAGAGAGATAACCAAACTTGAATTTTAGAAAGATCATTCTGGTAACAATACATAGAAAGCAGAAAGGACTAAAGGTAGAAGAAGAGTTACAACAGAAAACTTCAAACAATGAAGACAGGGAATAAGCTCTATTTTCCTGAGAATAATGAATGTGATATAAAAAACAATGGAAGGACACTTAGTACACAGTACCTATAAGGAAGCCATCTATGAGATGTACATCTACATAAAAGACATTAATACACATAAATGGAAGATACGTCAGAGCAGCCTCTTAAGATCATATGAAAATACTTGTAAATTAGACACACGAGTAGACATAAAATGAACTGGAACCTGCAAAGATCCTGCTGACCTACCTTATCAGAGCAGTTGACTTTAGCACCATTTTGCAGTAAAAGATGCACTATATCTGCATGGCCTCTCCCCGCTGCCCAAATGATTGGGTAAACACTGTACTGCTGGGAGACAGGTAGGTGGGTAGGTAGGTAGACAGGAACAAAGGAAGACAGGGAGGGAGGGCACAAGGTAGGGAGGGAAAGAAAAAATCTTTTAGGTGGATATTTACAGCACACATGTGCTAAGAAAAGTACAGCCATGCGTCGCTTAGCAATGGGGATATGTTCTGAGAAAGGCGTCATCAGGCGATTTCTTCCTTGTGGGAACATCATACAGTGTACTTACTCAAACCCAGATGGTATAGCCTACTACACACCTATGCCATACAGTACTAATCTTTCAGGACTACAGTCATATATGTGGTCCGTTGTTGACTGAGACATTGTTATGCAGCGCATGACTGTAAAAACAAAGGGAGTAATACAAAGTAATATTTTTAAAAATCAAGTTACACACCATTCTCCACTTTAAAAACACTCACAGTACTCATAATACATAATCGGCAACCTTAAATAAATATATATTATTAACACATTTATTTTTATAGATTCAATACAAATAATGTGATTATCTAACCAACAGGCAAGACTAATAAGAGGAATGTGAAACTTTTCTTATATAATCCTTTCACTAACTTGAATAAACCGTTTCTTTTTTTTTCAGCTTTATTGAGGTATAACCAACAAATAAAATTGTAAGATATTTAAAGTGTACAATGTGACAATTTTATATACATCTACATTGTGAAAGAATTCCCCCAACAATAAAACAGTTCCTTAATCTGCAGTCCGAGATCAAGTCTGAAGCAAAGTAGTAACGCATGCACTACCATCTATAAGAATGTGTAGAAAAATGGTATGCATATTTGGCAAATGTCTCTTTTCTTTACAGAATTTTACACTAAGAATGCATACCCACAGAAAACAAGGCAAGATGACTTAGGGTTTCAAAATTTTCTTTTGAAATGCTATATAGCTATAATTAACACGCAAGCTCTAAGCATTGCCTTTTTGCTCATAAAAATTGAGAAATAGGTTGAGAAAAAAATTTGCATTGTTTTGAACTCACATTCTAAATTCTTATCTTTAATAAGATCTAGATCATCATTATTCACTATGAAGTCTAAAGTACAACCAGCCTAAAGTATTTCCTAAAAGAACTTACCACTTACATTACAAATGAATTTTTTGTTAACGCTTACCAGACCAGTAACACTTGGATTGGCACCATGAGAAAGAAGCAACTCGACCACTTCAGTACGGCCTTTATAACATGCCCACATAAGAGCTGTCCAACCTCCCTGAAAGAAAAAAAAGGAGGAAGGAGATAAAACTTTGCATTATCTCCAAGCAAAGAAAAAAGAAGCCATTAATGAAGTTCGTTCTGTGAATATTCTTTATAAAACCACTGTTTTATGAAAGCACTACTACTAAGTCTTAAATTCCCAAGCTTCTCAGAGACATACACGACAGTACATGAAATAAGTCAATTCTCTTAAGTCTGAAATGATCACTCCAAAGGTTTTACTACTTCTTGGAAACTGCAATAGGGAAGATTCATGTTGGACTTTTCCAAATTTCCAGGATTTATTTTGGCTGTTCAAAAATTTTTCTTGAGAAAATTTTCTATGTCCCTAGTTATTCTCCTCCTTGTATGAGTCTAGACTTTTTCCAGAGAGGAATTTCAGCAATCATATTCACCTCTTGCATTTAAACACATCCTATAAATCCCAGATCATTACAGTACCTCTTGCTAAAAAAGAGGACACTGAGGCAATAATCTGTAGATCATGATTTCTTGGGGTAGGCGAAGCCATCAAGTATGAATTAACAGCATGATAAGTTTCTATTTTCTAAGCTACAGGAGCAATTTTTTTCTTTGCTTTGAGCAATTTTCTCTTTAGCTATAATGCAATTCAATAAAAGAGACCAATGTAATCAAATTATACTAAGGAACAAATATTTTGTTTGCTTATTTAAAACTAGTTTTTGGACCAATTCACATTTGGTTCTGAGAATATAAATCACTTAATCCTTCTGATCCTGTTTCATCATCCCTAAAAAAGATATTAAAAAAAATACTTGCCCTAATCTGAAAAAGGCAAAACCACAGAAAGGGAAGACAGATCAGTGGTGGCCAGGGGTTGAGGAGGGAGGAGGTGTTGACTATAAAGGAGCAGCATGAGGGTACTGCTGAAGTGATGGAACTGCTCTGCATAGAACTGTGTAGTGGATATATGACATTATGCACTGGTCAAAAACTAAAGAATTGTACACCACAAAGAGTGAATTTCATTGTATGCAAATTTTTCAGAAATCAACCAGAATATGGAGAGGAAAGATAGAATACAGACTGGAACAAACGAACCTAACTATATTACAAATGAATCACAAAATTACTTAGAAGCTGACCTAGGTAACTTCGAAAAGCAAAATTTTAACTGAACACTGTAATGCTACAGACAAAAAGAACTACACACAAACACTCCACTTCGTAGATAAATCTGTTTCTCTTGGGGTATGGATTAGAAATGCTGAAACTACTTTATTCATATACTAGAGTTGAACAAATCAATAGATCGTGCAGATAAGGAGAGCCAGATGTCTCAGCATCAGAGAAGAGGTACAAATTAAGGAAACAGAAAAGGTTACAATGGATTGGGTTGGCGGTATCAACCTCGTCTCTTTTTAAAATATATATACACAGATTAGATACAGAACAGATGTATGTGTGTGTAAGAGTCAGTATCCAGACACGCATTTCCTACATCTATCCAATGAGAAGGACTGTGAGCAGTGACACCCCAGCAGCAATAAACACACCTACACCTGGATATTGGTTTCTAAATCCTACTTTCTAAACAAGGACAGGGCATCTTGAAGGGCACTTAAAGTAAGTACAGAACTAGATTACAATCCAAACAATAAAGTGAATGTGCATGAGCCACACATGTCCATATCCAGATACACACAGACAGGACCCTTCCCACACATGTCCATATCCAGATACAGACAGACAGAGAGAACCCTTCCCACACATGTCCATATCCAGATACAGACAGACAGAGAGAACCCTTCCTTACAGAAGAATTCCAATTAATAAGCGTAGAGGGAATGAGGGAAACAGAAAAATCACCACTGTGACACCACAGTAATAACTGCTGCATGCAAGATATACTGATGGATGCTAAAACAAATGAGTGAAAATTTAATCAAAAACAGGATATCTGTATAGTTTCAAAGTATCTTGCCAAAAATATTTAGTAATTACAAAGGGGAAAATAGTAATCTTACAGTGGTGAAATCTGACAGAGACTACCTTAACCAAGAGATCCAGGTGAACAGCGCGGTGACACATTCTGGCATCGTGTACCTAGAGGTGGCGCACTGAGAAGGGCATATCCCCTCTGCGGTATTCTTCCTAGTAAAGCACAATCTCAATGTGATCATGAGAAACACCAGACACATCCAAACTGAGAGAGATTCTAAAAATAATAGACAAGTAGGCTTCAAAAGCGTCAAGGTCTTGAAAGACAAAGAAAGGCTGATGTGATTTATTTAGGCCAAATTATGGAGTTGGGCAAGTCAAGTCTTACACATACCAATATTTTAATCTGTAAAATGCCTGCCCAGAATTGTTTTAAAATCATGCCCTCGCTTTAATTTGTATAATGTCACCCTGTGCAAGAATCTATGAAATGAAACTTTACTCTTGAGAAAACTATGTCTAAATTTGCAAGATGAAAAAATTGGAACCAATTGTCTATAGCAATAGCTAGAGTTTGGTGCCCGTAAAAGGTCCTCTCAAAAAAGAATCTTCACTAGATTTCCTGAGATTATATACTGGAATTATTCCTGAGTCCCAGACAACCCCTGTCGGTTACTCTGCTCTCCTTTCACAAGTCCAAGGGACTCTGCCTTCCCTCACAAGCTCAGCCGCTAGCACCATCCACCCAATCCTTTGAAGTTAGGGTTCCTCAACACTGACTACTAAGGGAGACACAGTCCTCAGTTTCCCCAATTTTTGGTGTTTTAAAGCCAAACACAAAGACTCTTTAAATGTAAAAGGGTGTTGTGATAATTACTTGGGGGACACTTTTATAGCAATGTACTTCAATTTCTTTTCAGAAATAGGTAGGATACAAATGGTTCTGTATCTTCCTAAAAAAATAAGTACCACCCACTTCACTAAGTTTTGAGAATAAATCTAATATTAAAGAGGTAAAAAGACTACGTAAATTACAATTACAACATAACATTAAGTACAAGACGGTGGAATGCTGCAATTTCTTAAAAACTCAGACCACCCAGACTTCACAAAGCACCGTCAGCAGAGCAACACGCTTTATACATCAAGGACATCAACTCCTTCCTTTCTTCCATTATGCTGAAAATTATAACTTGGAGCAACTGAAAATATTCTTTAAACTATACTATGTCCCTCTCAAAGTTCCTCTTAAAGGAAACAATTCTCTCAAGTTCTAAAAGCTTGGATATATTAAAGGGTAATGAGTTGTTTACAACAATATTTCAGAATTTTAAACTCTGAAATAAACTAAAAATAAAGACTAAGAATATTCTAAAACAGGTACATTATATCACCTGATCTTAAAACAATCTTGAGGGTTATTTCAATGCCTAACCCCAAATCCTAAAAACATTATTATAATCTCACCTCACACACAAAAATACAAGATTTCACATATCTATTAGTGTTGATAACACTCCAGTGAATTAATAACACAGCATAAAGAATGTACAGACCATATCCCGGTGCTCCAAGTTAGCCCCATATTTAAGCAGCTCTTCCACAACGTGCACATGCCCCTCTTTTGATGCCGATATAAGTGCAGTCCAGTTATCCTTGAATACAAAGACACATGTGACATTTCAAAACCAAACATAACATTCCAAAGTGAGGAAAAATAAATTCAAATTTACATACCAAATGATCATACCAAATTGACATGCTTTGACCCACTCTAAACTAACCGAAAATAACATTGAAGCATAAGCTCTGTTCAGAATTTGTCTACTTTTATTACTACAATGGTGTAGAAACGGTTTCACAACTGCTTGTTCAGTCTTTTCACTGGACTTCTAATCACATACTGTGTTTTTTAAAAAGGAGAAAAGATGACTATCAAAAACTCAAAGCTAATCCTTGTGGCTAGCAACCATTATTATAACTTTAAATTACAGAGCCTGTAATCAGATTTCAGAGCACATACACAGGCTATTAAACTAAAGTGATCTCACCTGATGCTCACATGATGAGTTTAGAAACTATGTGACAAAGAAAGCATATTCTTTATTTTTTAAGTAAAGATTACAAATATCCTATCCTAACTTTTATGCATGAGTATAATTTAACTCAAATGATCATTCAATTAAAATCATCAATTTAAAATCATTAATTTGAATCATCAATTTTAAAAAACAAAACAGATTTAGCTGTGTGACCCTAAAAAACAATTCCTAGGAAACAGAGAAAGTAGAGGAAACGTAAGCCTCCTAGAACAGTGATTTATCCCTCAGAAGTGGAATCAGAAGGGACCATATCTTTCTGACAATTATCATAGGTAACCGTATTTATAATAGTAAGATACTATTACGAGTATCTTATATGAACATCTTATTATGAGTATTATGAGTATTTTAAGTTACTTAAAAACATGACTCACACATGGATAATTTCTAGGCAGGCACTTAATTTTATGTGTATGTGCTCCCTATTCAGACAGTGTCGTCCATATACAGAAAACACGAAGAGCTGAGATCTTTCATTCAAAGTAAAAATTTCCCTTCTGTATTACACCTTTAAAAAAACTTAGCATATCATTAGGCAAAGCTGAGATAGATGTGAAAGCACAATTTGTAATCTATTACTTTTGAGTCACCTCTTAAAAACAAAGAAACAGCAAAGTTAAGGAAAAGAAAAAGAAGACAATAAGTAAATTATTTCAATATATACCAAATCTTCCAGATTGCAATTAGCTCCATTCTTAATTAACTCTTTCACTATTTCCAGATTGCCTTGTTCAGCAGCTATCATCAGTGGAGTCTGGCCACACTAGAGAACATAAAAGAAACAAAGAAGAGTCAAGGTGCTGTTCTTTAACTGAAACACCAGTTAAATATACCACACTTACATTTTCATGATGGTACGTTAAACACTGTTTAAAATATTTCTTTAATTTAGAAACACCTTTGAAATCTTTAGTTTTCAGTTTACTAATAATGTAAAAGTCAAAGAGAAAATGAAACATTGTGTTTTACCACAGCATTAGTAATCTGCTTTTGGCACTGCTATTTCATTCAAAACAAACAAACATGAATAATACTAGGCTCTGAAAAGTAATTACCACAATGTATATAAAAAACTTAGGATATCTATGGTAACTAAATTCTCTAACAATACTGTTAGAATATGATACAGAACATGGGTTGTTTGGTTTTTTTGTCGCTGGGAAAGAGTCGCCCTGAGCTAACATCTGTTGCCCATCTTCCTCTTTTTCCCCTCAAAGCCCCAGTGCACAGTCGTATGTTCCAGTTCTAAGTCCTTCTAGTTCTTCTACGTGAGCCGTCGCAACAGCATGGCAAGTGACAGACGAGTGGTGTGGTTCCTCAACCAGGAACCAAACCCAGGCCGCCAAAGCGGTGAGAGCATGAAACTTTAACCACTAGGCCATCAGGGCTGGTTCAGCTGTCCCTTATAACCTTAATTCATTAAAATAAAAGCCTCTTGTAGTTACATCAGAGTTTCCCAGCCTGTGTGGCCAGAATGAGTCACAGCAGTAAGAAACAGTGCTCCCCCCACCTTGGGACAGCAGGGCAGGGCCCAGGCAGCTGGATCCTGGAGTGGATCCCCTCTAACAGCAAGCCTCATCTATTGCAAGCACAATACACGCATTTTCATTTTCTGCAAGTGCCACAATATGAAACACATTAGAAGTAGTGGGTTAAGAGTGACAGTACTAAAGGTGCTAAAACATGCTAAGGTATGAAAAAAGAAAAGGTATGAAAGAGGTAAGAAAAAAGCTATACCAAAATTTAAGTTCAATTAGACAAATAATTATTTAAGCACCCACTTACTGTGTGTACGTCAGTGTGCAGGAAAATATCAGTGATTTTTTTAAATGCTAATTTGACATCATTCCTCTGCTTAAAACCCTCAATGGTTTCCCAATGCTTTTTTGGATAAGAACCAAAATCCCCACCACGGCCTTCACAAGCCCTGAATGATGGAGACCACAGCAGGCCTACCTTGAAACCTATTCTCTGCCATTCCCTTCCCACCAACATACCCTCAAGCTCTTTCCCACTCTGGACCCTCAGACATTCTTCCCTGCCCCACCCAATTCACTACCGCCCACCCTTCTGCTCTCGCGTCAAACATCAACCCCTCAGTGGAGCCATGCTAACCTCCTCTACTCTTCCTTTACTAGAAGAATCCTTGTTCTAAATGCACTTTTATTTCTGTGATTATTGTGTTTTCCCTAAAGGCTCCAAACTCCATGAGGGTGGAAAACATGTCTGTTTTGTTTCTTTAATACTGTATCCCAGTGTGAGAGAGAGTGACTGCCACATAGCTACTCAAATACTCGTTGAGTAAATAAGTGAGCAAAGTCTCAAAGAACTTAAAAATCTATTAGTGGCAACATACAAACAAGCAAATAGTTATAATAATTGGCAAAATATGACGGCTGCTATTATAAGAATAAAAGAAGTTAAGTGTTAAATACAAATACTGGTTTAAACAAAGTAAAAAGTAAATTGCATTAAATACAGACATTCTTAGAAAACAATGGATACTAAATTATATGTGGGAGTCAAATGTCATTCAACCAGGGTCATTAGGGAATGAGGTATTATGCATAAATAGATTTTCCAGGTGAAAAAGTTTACCCTTTAAACATTAAACTTGATTATGACTTTTATGATACCCATTACTCTAAAAAGCAATGCACACATCGTTACTTATTAAACAGATTATCTTAAAGATTATATTTATGATTCTGAGTCATAACTACAGACATCAATTATTACACTAGGCTTGCCTCCATCGGTTCTGATGACTTTGACATACCTTCTACAACATCCTTCTCCCTTCTAATCAACTGGGATAAAAAGTGAGATATCAAAGTCATTGGTATAATATATAAATTACAGCCAATTAACTCTGAATCCACGGTCCTAAGGATACATGAGCTTTACATCAGAGTTTTCAAAATAGTAATTCCAAAAACTTAGCAGTTTTCTGTTTAATTCTGGGGTGACAGCCACATTTCAGATAGTTCACAGAGATAGGTGCTTCTAGAGTATGAGAGAAAACATAATGTAGATGTGTATAAATACCTATAACACAAATAAGAAAGATGAAATAAGCTTGACTAACTAGAAACAAGCCAAACGAAAGACTTGAATAGTCATAACCTTCTCTTGCAGAAACTATAAGTTGTCTACTCAGTGTCCAGAGCGACAGGATTTTGTTGGGAGTAGCAGTGTGCTCAGCTGAAAAAAACCCCACACTGTTCGGCCTCACTTGCAACTGGAAATAATCCCGACACTGTTCTGGCTGGGTCTCCCAGGAAAGCTCGGTAATGTGACTATCTCAGCTGGCCTGTCCCCTTTTCCTTCTTCTTGCCCAATGTGTAGACACAATGCTGTAGCTGTATCAAGATGGCTGGTGTGCAGTAAGCAGCACACAATGAGGACTGGCCAGAGGGCAGAAGGAGCCTAGGAAGATATCCTGAAACCATCATACCAGCCTTGGAATGGCTCCTTCAGGTTGTCATTATGTGAGAAAAACAAGACCTTCATTAGATCAAGCCACTGTTCTGGGAGCTGTTACATGCGGTCCAAAGCAATTCTTAACTGATACATCTTTTGTAGCTACACTATCCAAAAAGGTAAATGATTTGCAGGAAAGGCTGAAATGAAGTTTTATTAGATTTCCAAAGATAGAAGATTAGTTACCTTATAAATTGGGCCTTATCAAAATATATCTTATTTATTCTACTAGCTCTTGCTTAACCAAGCTAGTAACTACAGTTGTGGGGATACAGAATAACTCAGGAACAGTCATGACAACTTTATTCTTCCCCCTCAAAATTAATCACTAAAGGCCCCTTCCCTACCAAACCCCCCATCCCAGCAAATCCCAAGCCCATTTCTTTCCAAAAAACACATGATCACATAACTCATATGAGCCCTGCTCTACTTATAATGACCTCAAGCCAAAACAGAACACTGTGCAACAAGTGAAGCTCCCCACAACAGGTACCATACTTTATCTCAGCTTCCCAGGAGGCTACAGTGCAAAAACGCCTCCTATTCAGCATCTTTTTGCTCTTCCCAATTCCTACATGGTCCCACTTCTATTTATTTTGGCAATTTAGACCTAAATACCCACTGCCCTGTAAGGCAGTCGCCTTTGGAGGATATATACTTCTTCCAATAATTGTAGTGAAACTAAAACAGTTTGAAATTCTCCTTTGTAATTGCCTTCAAAGTCTGGTGGTAAACACATAACAAAATCCATCTTTTGAATTAGAGTCACTTCATTTTCTTAGACAGGAGAATAATGTCCAACCTCGACACTATACCCTTGTACCAAGAAGAGCTGAAAGTGATTTTTTGCTCTACTCAAAGATAAAGTAAAATAAAATCCCTTCACTACTGTGCAAAGGGCAAAGATTTGCCATCATTGAGAATATCCACAGGCCAAGAGATTTATCTAGTTTATAAATAGAGCAGAAAGAAAAGAAGGAAGGAAATTAGCATTTACTGATTGCAGCTGATTATATGCTAAGCACAGCATCAGGCAATTTTCCCCGCATCATTTTATTTTACCGATGTAATATTTAAGACACCTTTTCAAAACTGATAACCAAAACATATGAACACGACGTAATTAAATATTCTACTTTTAAGGGCAAGAAAGAAGGGAAGAAAGTCCAAGCAACTCTTTAGAATACTATAAAAATTAAGTTCTATCAGTTATAGAAGCAAAATGCTAATAAAAAGGCCTTGAGAAAGCTACTTTCTCCCCAACCTTCACAATGAGCCATAAGTGAACAATTGCAGGTTGTTTCAAATTATTACTTTAAAACTCCAATTTAAACGGATACAATATTTAACTATTAGATATAAATATCATTAATACCTATTAAATGCTACCTAATGCATGATGCCAAGTTAAGCTCTATACCAAATATGCTTCATTCTTTATGAAAATAAGATTAATATAATTTTATGCTGACTGATATGCTATTTTTCTCCTTCCAAGTAAAGATATTTTCTCAGTATTCCCAAAGAAAATAACTATGAAGTAAAACAATCTTTTTAAACTAGCATCATTTTATTATTGCAAATATGCTAATATACGCTAACAAAATCACTACATATTTCTGTACACAATTGTTATAACAATGAACAATCTCCAATTTTATCTCTTATCTTCTTATAACAATTCTTGACTATTCATAATCACAGAAGAGTATAATAACATTAACTAATCAAAATACAATTTGTTCAATATAGAAACACTGAAAATATAGGTATTATCATTAGATGAACTTATTCTTAAGACTCAAGGCAGTAGAGCATAAACAGATTATAGTCTGAAGTTAAATAGAGCAGGGTTCAAATCTGGGTTTACCAGATAAACCTTGGAAAAGAAATTGAGATTAAGTCATCTATCTGTAAACTGAGATAAATAACAGCATTATTCTTTAAAGAATTGCTACTCAAATTAAAGGAGCTAAGATATAAAGAATAATTGCCATAATACTTGCATAAATATTCGATAAAAATATTAGCTATTGTATTGTTATTGCAATAATAAAATTTTTATATCAAGATTTCCTCAATGACAGTTAACACAATGAAATTAGGTACCCTATGTCAAAAATAATAATAATAATAATAATAAAGTAATACTCCTTGACTCAGCAGTTTAAAAACATTTCTAATATTTGCATACCCATATTTAGAGAAGCACTATTCACGATAGCCAAGAGGAGGAAACAACCCACAAGTCCATCAGTGGATAAATGGATAAACAAAATGTGATAGGTACATACAACAGAGTATTATTCAGCTTTAAAAAGGAAGGTAATCTTGTCACATGCTACAACATGGATGAACTTAAGGACATTATGCTAAGTGAAATCAGCCAGTCACAAAAAGACAAATACTGGGACAGGCCTGGTGGCATAGTGGTTAAGTTTGTGCACTCCACTTCAGTGGCCCAGGGTTTGGATGCCGGGTGTGGACCTACACACCACTCATTAGGCCATGCTGTGACGGCATCCCACATACAAAATAGAGGAAGATTGGCAAGATGTTAGCTCAGGGACAATCTTCCTCAGGCAAAAAGAGGAAGATTGGCAACAGATGTTAGCTCAGAGCCAATCTTCCTCACCAAAAAAAAGACAAATACTGTATGATTCCACTTATATGAAGTACCTAGAGTAGTCAAATTCATAGAAACAGAAAGTACGATGGTGGTCACCAGGGGCTGGGGGAAGGGGAAATGGAAAGTTGTTGTTTAAAGGGTATGGAGCTTCACATCTGAAAATGTTCTGGAGATATTTCACAACAACACGAATTACTTAACACTACTGAACACCACTGAACTGTATACAACTAAAAATAGTTAAGATGGTAAATTTTATGTGTTTTTTCCCACAATAAAAAAATCATAAATAAAATTCTTTACATGTCTACACACACAGATACGTATATGTACACACATATACACACACATACATATGTATATAACTAAATCATTCCTCATTCATCTTATCTACTGACAAAAAATTACACTATATTGAAAATATATACTTTTAAGAAGCAGGAATATTTTTCTTAAGTTTTATAAAACAAATATATACTTTGCCACTTAAAAAACTCACATAAAAAGTTTATTAGTCCCTAAAATGTTGCAGCCTGGCTGCTGCTGATGAAATAAGATCAACATCTTATTTACCTGTATTGTTGAACAGACATATCTAAGTTAATGAAAATGGTAAATATATACTTCCTTGTCTTATTAAACAGAACACATGACCTATTTAACTGTCTCTTAAAGACGTAGGGTCTTTAAAATCCCAAGGTATGTGGAATAAACAACTCGGGAAGACAGTTTCGCTCCATTAAAGAAAACATTTCAGAAAGTTCTAATTTTCTCTGGTTAGTCTATTTATAGGAAGATTGGATCTAGAAGCTCTCTAAAACTTCTTAGAAACACTTTAGACTTTAGTAATCAAATTTCTTGAATATTGATTATTTCATCTGGAAAAATAACTCAATCCTACATCCCAACTCAATATTCAATCATTTATAAAAAAGTTGAAACGTATTCCAAAAATATGGAATCTGAAGTACTTTTAGCTATAAGAAATTACCACCAAAGGTAATATTACCGAGGGCGAGAACTATATATTTCTTACTTACTCACCTTTATCCTTAGCACAGTACCTTATACATAGTAAGTAGTCAACAAATATTTGTGAAAAGAATTTAATTTTAGAAACTTGATCTTACCTCATTTCTCTCATCTACATCTTTGCATTTTTCAAGAAGAGCTTTCAGAGCAGGAATGTTTTCTTCTTCTACATAATTTATTACACTCTGTGATATCAGAACTGACATTTTCACAGACAGCTGTAATTAGCTTTATTCCAATACCTGTTAAAACCAGATTAGATAAAATACACATAATTTGTGATTAGAAAAAAACTAAATTACTACTAACTATATTATCATTCTTAACCTTAACCTTGTACAAATGCACCTCCACCGGCAGCAGTGAAAACAAGGCCCCAGAGCTCAGCAGTCAAATGCCCATCTCTCTCTTCCCAAGACGCACCTGAACCCCAAACTCCAGATCCATGCCCCGAAGCCTCCTCCACATCACCACCATAAACGAAAGAAGGTGCTCCACTGCTCCTCCCGCTGTCTTCCCCACTCCAGCCAATGGCAGCTCCAGCTCCACTCTTCCACGGCCAAAGCCTTGGAATTATCCATGACTTATCTCGTCCACTTACACTCTACATTCAGTTTATTAGCAAATCCTTTTGATTCTACCTATAAAATATATTTCATATCTGATTACTACTCACCATCTCATCACAATACCCTGGCCCAAGCCACTGCGACTCCTCACCTAAATCCTAACTGCTCTTCCTACTTCCATTCTGCCTTCCCCCGAGTCTGTCCTCCACGAGGCAACCACAGTGATCTTTTGAAACATAAGTTGGACCAGAGCTTCTTAAACCATAACATGCATCAGAATCACCTGGACAGCTTGTAAAACACAGATGCCTGGAGCCTCCCCTCAGAGATTCTGACAGCAGGTCTGCGTGCAGGCCCTAAGTCTGCGTCTTTAACAAGCTCCTGGGCACTGCGGCTGGAAGACCAGCGCCTTGCGCAGTACTGAGTCAGAGTACAGCCTTCCTTGCTCGGAGCTCTCCAACGGCTTCTCAAAGCACTCAAGGTAAAATGAGATGTTTATCTTGGCCTACATGACTCTAAGTGACAAGGTTACTCCTCTGACCTAAGCTCCTACTACTCCCCCTCACCCACTTCACTGCCTGAACACGCCCAGCACTGCGCCACCTCAGGACCTCTGCACTAGCTTTGCTGTCTGCCTAAATTTCAGCACCGCCCCCCCCCCCCCCCCCACGCACATGGGTCACTCCCTCACTTCCTCAGTCACCTTACGAGGAAAGTCTAACCTGACCATGTCAACCTCACACACGCACGCACAGCGGTCCCCGCACTCTCACCTCCTCACCCCGCTTTATGTTCTCCATGGTGCTCGCCACCACTGAAATACAACATATTGTGCGTTTCTTGTCCATCTACCACAACTAGAAAGTAAGTTCCAAAAGAGAAGGAACTTTGTGTAATTCAATTGGACATCCAAATGAAATAAACAAACAAACCTTAACTCATACCTTGCACCAAATACACACACTAATCCAAAACTGACCTAAATGTAATATCTAAAAGCACAAACTTCTAGAAGAAAGCATGGACTATTTTGGACTAAGCAAAGATTCCTCTGATATAACACTAAAAGCATGGTCCTTAAAAAAAGAAAACTGATAAATGAGAGTTGATCAAAATTAAAAATTTTTGTTCTGTTAAGAGAATAAAACTGCTTGGGACCGGTGACTCCTTTTTCCTTACATCTTCCCCACTCTTGAACAGGAAGGTCTATAGCTGATGATCCTACGCCTGTTCACTCGTTGTACTTTATAGTACATAACATTTTCTTGCGTTTCATAGGTTCAGAGACGGATAGGAATCATGCCTCAGAATGGACTATACATAGAGCGTCACTCATATCTGATTTAGATGATGAGATTTGGAATTTTTGAGCTGACAAGATTCAAATGAGATTTTGGACTTTGAGTTGATGCAGTAATGAGCTGAGACTTTGGGGGGCCTTGGGATGGGGTGAATGTGTTCTGCATGTGGAATGGAAGTCAATCTTTGGGAGCCAGAAGACAGAAATTATTGCACTGTATTATTCCATTTATATGACATTCTAGAAAAGGAAAACTGTATGGACATAAAACAGATAAGAGATCGTCAGGGAGTAAGGTGGTGGAAGGAGATGAACACAGCAGGGTACAAGAGAATTTGGGGAGGTCACGGACTGTTCTATATCCCGACTGTGGTGGTGCTTACACAATTATACACCTGTGTCAAACTCAAAACCAGACACTAAAAAGGATGAATTATATGGTAGGTAAATTGTACCTCAATAATGCCTTACTTTCAAAAATCCTCAAAAAAAATTATTTGATCTGGTAACTTCACTTTCAGGAATCAATTATAAAACACAAGAAACATGGACAAAGATTTTAAATATAGCAGAATTTTATTCATAAAAACAAAAAGCTTAGAGATGAGGGGTTACATAAATTATGATACGTTCACACAGTAGACTAACACACAGTCATCAAAAGGTTTCCAAAAATGTATTGACAGAAAAATGCTTGTTAGTAGGAGAAAAAATTAACTAAGAAAAAACTAGGTATACAGAGTCTCAACTATTTAAAATATACACATTTTTAAATACTGAAATGAAACAGATCAAATGGTGATGGCATTAATGTAATTTTTATTTTCTTTAGAAACTTTACTTCCTAATTTTCTAGAATGTGATACTTTTTTTTAAAAAGATTTTATTTTTTTCCTTTTTCTCCCCAAAGCTCCCCAGTATATAGTTATATATTCTTCGGTGTGGGTCCTTCTAGTTGTGGCATGTGGGACGCTGCCTCAGCGTGGTTTGATGAGCAGTGCCATGTCTGCACCCAGGATTCGAGCCAACGAAACATTGGGCCGCCTGCAGCGGAGCGCGCGAACTTAACCACTAGGCCATGGGGCCAGCCCCTAGAATGTAATACTTTTATCATTGGAATCCAGTAAGAGATTTTTATTAATAGTCACCACCAACATCCAGCACCTTCACTTGTTCCCACTTCTTACAGGATCAAGTCTCAGACCTCATTAAGGCATCCAGGATCTGGCTCCACCTACCATGCTTGTCTCTTTCACCAGCCCCACCCCATCCTACAGCCCAGCGGAGCTGAAGCACTCAAAGTTGCCCCCACCTGCCATGCTGCTCCCCACAGCTGCATTTTCTCCCTTTGTTTCGAACACCTCCCTCATATCCACTCTACCAAAGCATCAACTGCTCTTTCCAGAGTACAACAATTACCATTTTCTGTCCAATTTACCTCCTAACATCTGAGATGAGCCAACCCCACTCTCAGTGCCTTAGTTTCAGGCCTTCACCATCTACACTAATCAAAACTCCTAAGGGTTCAAGAGACAAATTTAAACTATCTTAAGCAAAACAGAAAATTTACTTTATGAATGCTAGTTTATTTCCCATAACCAAATGTAGGAAAGGTGGATGCCACTGGACCTCAAATGCCAGCAGAATTTTTATTCTCTATTGGCTTACTCTACTTTCATTACAGACCAAATTCTTCTGTACAAGTGGGAATCTGGCTGCCAACAGCTATCTAGCCCCAAATCTGGTTTCTAAAACCAGAGAAAGCGGACTGTTCTTTGTTCCCAAATCCAAAAGTCCCAGAAAAGGGCTGATTGTCCAGCCTGTGTCAGGTGCCAACCCAGAACTAATCAACTATAGTCACAGGGTTGGCAGGGGGTTACAAGGTCACATAGTATTGGCACTGTTTCCAGAAAAGAGGAAACTGTTGTGATCTAGACACCTGTCCTAAAAACATCTCTTGCACCATCTCTCACCTGGATCAACGTGGCAGTTGCCCAACTTGTGTCTCCTCCCTCCTGTTTTTCCCCCCTCCAATCCAGTTGCCACACTGAAGCAAGAGTGAACACTGCTCTTAAAATCCTTCCATTAGTTCCCCACAAATTCCTGCTTGGAGAACAGATGACGATGGCTTTATCACTCACAAGTTATTCAAGGAACTGAAGTCCTTAAGCCTTTTAAAGCCATTGTAAAGATCCAATTCTACAATTCCAATGAAAAGCTTTGTTTTGTGGAAAGCAGTGAGGACTCATAAACTCAATTTTAGATTCTGATAGTGAAGGCATGCAGATCCTTCATAATCTGGCCCCATCCTACCATTCCAACCTCATCTCTTTCTCCCCTGCCCAGCCCCATCCCTCCCACCCTCCACCCAAACCCACTTAACCAACTCATATCCTCACTTTCAGCACCAGCCAGACTTATCTATTTGCAGCTCCCGGGCTGCCCTGTGCTTTCTTCTTTCCAGGCCTTTGCACTTACTGCCCCCTGAGCTTAGAAAGCCCATCCCCCACACATATGCCTGGACAGCTTCTATTCATCCTCGAGAACGTGGCTCTAACATTATCTTTTCCTGGAAGCCTTCATTAACTGGCTGTTTAAGCTGGGCCAGTGCCTCTGCTCTGGGACTCCTCGACACCCTGTGCATGCATCTAAACTTAGACTGCTCATACCATACTCAACTTTCCACCTTATTTATTCTTGTCCACATCTCCCCTAAACTACAAGTTCTTGAGGCAGGATCCACCTTACGTCTAGCACAATGCCTACATAATAGGGGCTGAGAAAGAGAAAAGCAGCCCCTGACCATCAGGAACAGGCCTGGAATGCACAGCTTGACCTTGATGTTCTCATGTGAACGTAAACAATTCAAAGAACACCAAAAACAAATCACTCTGTGACCATGATGTCAAGACAAAAACAAGACCACTTGGGAATCATATCTGAACACAGACAAAAACCACGAACATTCTCCAACCTTCAGTTTCGATGCTATATCTTCAAAAGGGCTTTCTTAAAGTGCAGTTTAATGTAGTGGTTGAAAGTATGGACCCTAGAAACAGATAGTCTTGGTTTGACTCCTGACTTCACTGCTTAATATTTTATCACCTTGGACTAGTTTCTTGACCTTGTCTCTAAGTTTCACCATCTTTAACTAACTGCATAGTTACAGCAAAGGGCTTAAAATAGTGCTTAACACATACAGACTCAATAACTAATAGCTATTTTACATAAAAGAATATTAACATATCTTAGCTACCCTTTCTTAGTGGATTCCCCTAACCTGGACTATTCTCTACCATAGGAGCCTTTTTGTTTCCTTCATAGGATCCTTTTTTATTTCCCCTCACAGCACTTTTCTAAACTTCAAATTTTTACCTTTTTAATCACAGTCTTTCCCACTAGGATATAAGCTTTATAAGAGAAAGGACTATTGTCTTTTGTTTTATACCAAATATCCAATTCCTAGCCCAATTCCTGGCCCACAGAGACACTATATTTCTTGAATGAATGGGCATCATTATAATCTATTGTCCACAGTATTTTTTGTCTAATGGGAATATAAGGTTGTATGTTCTTCTGCACAATTAGCAAGAAAATTAATATCTTGTCAATTATTTTTGTAAATGGCAAAAAGAGTCAATAGCAAGCTAGAAAAAAATCTTTACGCCACAGTAAGCTCATTTTTAGAACTTGCAAGCAAATTTAATAGCCTAACAGAATTTTTTTGGTATATTCAAAATGCTTTCACCAAAAGGCCAAATGGTTAGTAGATGCACTCTATAAGTTTTCTCCCATTACAAACTACACCAAAGCAACAATAGTGACCCAACACTTACTAATTTTTGTATCCTCCAGAAATGACACAATGCATTCCTGACTGTGGCCTCTCTCATGGTCTTTCTAACTCCAGCCTCCTTTTCTCCTCCTTTCCTTTAAGTCTCTAGCAACACTGACCCTAAAATGCAGTTCCTAGAGCCCTCCCTGGTGTTGACACCTGGGATTAGGTGGCAGTCCTTGCCACCTCCACAACCTTTTCTCCGTACAAAAGCCAGAGTGATCCACCTAAACCACTGTCTTATTATGACCATCCTGTGCTCAAAACATCCTCTCACGCAAAAATAAAACCCCAAATCCTTACTGTGGCCTACAAAGCGCTGCTGGATCTGTTCCCCCTTCTCCACCTCCCTGAGCTCGTCTCCTACCACTCTCTTTCTCCTTCATTTTGCTTGGGCCACGCAGGGTTTCCATTCAGACGTCACCTGATCAGAGCTTCCCTGACCACTGAGTATAAAAAAGCCATCACCTCCTCTCTTATTCCCCATTCATAATCGCGCCTATTCTTCCATATGGCACTCAGCATCACTCAATATACCATTTGTTAATGTTTTTCTCTGCCTCCCTGTTCTCCACCTCACTTCAAAAACGTAGCTCAGTGAGAGTGGGGACTATCTCTGTTTTGTTTGCTGCTCAATCTCCAGCACGTAGAACAGCCTGGCACACAGTAGATACCCAATATTTACGAATGAGTGAGCATGCCTATACTGATCCAACTACCTAGAATACTTGACCCAGCTTTAACTTTCTAATGAACCAAAACATTCCTTCAAAACCCAGCTCAGGGGTCACCTCCTCTGGGACCTCCTTCTCCCTTCTTCCCCTTGATTCTCTCCTGCCCTGTCCTGGACAGTTTCATCTGGCACACCTATGCAGTCACGTGCTACCTAACAACATTTCAGTCAATGACAGCCCACATATGCAATGGTGGTCCCATAAGATTAGCGCCACAGAGCCTAGGTGTGTAGTAGGCTGTACCATCTAGGTTTGTGTAAGTGCACTCTATGATGTTCGCACAAGGATGAAATCGCCTAACAATGCGTTTCTCAGAACGTATCCCCACTGTTAAGTGACACATGACTGTACTTCATGCATAATTTCAATATAATGTTTTTATTAATTTACTATGAAATCCTTGAAAAGATCACATCCTAGTCATCTTTTCATCCTCAGCAACCAAGTAAGGGCTTGGTACATCAACAATAAATGGTTATGGAATTAACAGGAATATAATTACATATGCTGTGTGCAACCTAAATTTTAATTTTGCATTTGGAGAATCTGGGTAAGGAATAAGAGAGAGTTCTTTGTACTACTCTTACAAGTCTTCTATGAGTTTGCAATTACTTTAAAATAAAAATTTTAAACACACACACACAAATGTGTGACAAAGCCCTTATTTGGATCAAATATTTTCCTCACTACAACATCACATAAGACTGGAATGAGCACAGTAAAGTAGCTATGGACAGAGACCTCAATTGTTAAAGAAAACAAAGACTGAAAATCTTAGATTTTCAAATCCTGTTACCTCTCTCTCCCAATCCATTATGTGGATTGTATGTGTACCATCTTTAGATACACAAAACAGAAAATAGTTATCACTCCTATAGATAGTGACTAAGATTAAGACTTTAGATTTAGATTCTTTTAGACTCAGATTAAGCAGAAAAGGTTAACAGTAAAAAAAAAAAATCTTATAAATTGAAGCTGGTTTGCTTTAAGTTACCCAAAAGATATCCCTTAAACTAATCTATTAAGGAAAGGTAATCTATTCTTATCATATAATTCAGAGAAAATGGATACAATTCTACACAGCTATAATTCAATGACGGTTCAATCTAATAACAGTTTATTGGCAGTCTATAATTTTCAAGGCACTGTGCTATGGGTTATGACTGCCAAGTTGAATAAGACATTATTCCTGCCCTACGGAGGCTCAGGTCTCTTTAAAGTACTAGCGGGGGAAGGGGGTGGTTGAGGGAAGAGGGAAATGGCTGAAATAAAATTGGCAAAATATTGTTCATTGCTGTTGGAGCTGGGGGATGGGCACATGAGGGCTGATTATATCATTCTCTGCTTTGTGTATTTAGTGGGTAAATACTATAGCAGACTTTGCTGATCATCAACATTCTACGCCTTGAATTCTGGTCATCTCCACATTCATTCATCCTTTCCTTCTTTATTGTTTCTTAATCTCAGGAACTTCACAAGTCTTACCTTCACAAATTCAGAAGCACCTAAAACAGTTTCTTGTGCATACTAAAGATCTGATAAATGTTTCCTGAACTGAATTTGATAAGTCACATTACATTTATTAATTTAACTGGAGAAAAGTCTGCCACAGCTGATAGTTATAAAATGACTCCCATCAGCCAGGCTTCTCACAAGATAAATCACGCGTTTGATCTGGACCTGCCTAGTAAATCTGATTATGTCCCTCGAAGGCTTCACTTCTGATTAGCCCCGCTTTCCCTCTTAAATGAATCCTTTAAACAAGTTCTATTCCACGCATCTTGAAACAAAAACCCTCAACCCACATCCCATCCTCCTGTCATTATCCCCTTCACCCTCACAACAACCAGGCTCTTCTTCCCCACTCCCAGCCCCAGCTTGCCACACACTTTTGCCCAGCCAATCTCTAGACCACCTTCAGGTCTCTCTTTAAATGTCAGCTGCCCAGTGATGCTTACCCCACCACCCACTCCAGACCAGCTTAGGGCCTCCTCCTCTGCCCCACCCTACTCTTCCTCCTCCTCCTCTCCTGGTTCTTCCAACAGCCCCCTTCCTTAAAGCTGGGCTGCACTTTACTGCAGTGGCAGTGTTCCCAGGCAGGAAACATGTCTGCTTTGGTCACTGCTGCTTCCGTAGTGCCTGACACATTTCCAGGAACACAGGAGAGGTTCAACAGACATTAGGTGAATGAAGAAAGCCCAGGGGGCAAGATCTCATCTGCCAATATTTCCAGGGCAGCATCACGTGCAAGTCCCATGCCAGCCTCTGGTGGATTTCTATCAAGCCTTCAAAAAGCTTACTGTTCACCAGGAGACATAAGAGAACTTCATCACAAAAATAGCATTTACATGTCACTTTACAGTTTATGAGACGCTTTTATATCTATGATCTTCTTTGATTTTCCAGTAATCTTAAGTAAACAGTATCTCTCACTTTACAGATGAGAAAACAGGTTTCATATATAAGTAACTTGCCTAACATGATTCAAAAAGCAAATGTTGCAGCAACCAGATAAATCAATGCTATAAGTCAAGGTGGAATAGTGCTAGAGAAACCCACAGTACTATGAGAGTTCCAAACAGAAGTTACTACTCCTGCTGGGATATCATGGAAGGATCATTTTGTGTTGATCCTTGAGGAATGGGTCCAGTAGGTGGGAAATGAACAAAGGGCATATCAGGGAAAAGGAACAGCATGAAAACAGATGGAGAGTGTTGACTGAGTGACTATGTAGTGTACAACCAGGAAACAATGAACAGCATGGATGCACTGTTTAAGTAAAAAGTGAGAGTTTAGACTGGAAACTGAGGTTGGTTAGATCTGTAGCCTCTTCAAGGATAAGGGTGTCTCTCCTTCATTCTTATATCCCCAGAACCTGTTACAGGCAGGTCTAGAGCAAGTAGAAACAGCAGAGATAACCGTCAAATTGAATACGCTGCATAGGTATACTAAAGATGCCTCTTCCGTAGGACTTTGCCCACAGCTCCTGTCACCCTCAACAGCCATGTTCTCTACCACCAGCCATAACCAGGGATGGACATACGATCTGTGACATGTGACTGCCCAAAGAAATACGCTAGGCCAATCAGATTCCTCTCTCTAGAACTGGTAATTAGGAACCAGAGAACAGTCATTATGGGCCTTGCACAAATGACAGTTTTGAGACAGCCAGTCAGCAGAGAGGGAACCCAACAGATATGAACAGAGATGAAGACTCCTCCTAAGTAAGAAAACAAATGTGGTCGCTGAGAGATGCAGAAGGTGGAGCCGCCCGGATCCTGATTCTTATTCAGTCCTATAAATCTCAATTTCCTTAAGGTAAAAGAGTAAGTCTTTGTTCCTTGCCTTTTAAACAGCCCTAACAAACATAGCAGCAGAGAAACTGACAGTTCTTGAGCAAACGCAGGAAGAGAGGGATGGCACATTCACATGATCCTAGGAAAATTAATCTCCCAGCAGTGTATGCGGTCCAAGCCAGAAAAACCCAAAGAATCAGAACCCTGGATACGAGTCAGGGAATCACCAAAACAGACAGCCCACAGTATAGAGGACAGCTGGTGGGGACAGAAAAGAAATGAGAGAGATGAACCTGAACTATATAAAATCTCCCATATTTGACCCTTTGATCTACCAAAATATCCAGAAGAGAAATTCTGGATGTAGAAATAAAAGAAACTATGTGACTGACTGGAGATGAAAAGAACAGGTCAAACGTGACTAGAGGCCAAGCAAGGTGACAGGAGGATGGTGCCGCCATCGACAAAAAAAGGGAAGTCAGGACTTTTCTCTGCATGGTTATCGCCCCCTCCCTCCTCAACACCCCTGCTGGGTGAATGAGGCCCTGGCTGCTGCGGCCGGCTGAATTTGAGGTGCTGCAAAAAAACCAAGTTGGAGAATCCACCCAATATTTGGAAAAACAGATGTGGAAATCATTCACACAGAGTGTAGAACAAAGATTCTCAAACGTGTGTACATCAGAGTTACTTGGGAGGCTTGTCAATACACGTATCCCTTGGCTTCTCCCCTAGAGAATCCTATTCAGTAGGTCTGGGGTGGGCCCAGTAACTGACATACAAACAAGCACCCCAAACTGATTCCGATGGAAGCGTCCATGCTGGTAAAGCTGGAGAACAAAGAACACACCTCGCTGCAGCATTTCTCAACCTTGGCTCTGCATCAGATGCCCTACAGCGCTTTAAAAAATGTTCGAGGTCTCATCCTCAGGTTGTCAAAGTGCAGGCAGTGACAAAACCTATCAGAATCACCCGAAGGGGTGATTCCTGAGCCACACCCCAGGCCAGCTGAATGGGCATCTGAGGGAAAGGCTAAGAAAGCTACATTTTTAACCAGCGCCCCCAGCGGCTGGCAGAGATGGCTCCATAAACAGTTACTAACAACAAAATGATTCTCATTGGTTTAAACCTTTCCATATGTCAAAACAACTCGAAAGAAAATTAATCCCACCTTGCTGGCTGACAAAGAAATCGTTCCCCTATAAAAACATCATGGAAGCGTCGTAACCAATGGCTTGCTGATATCCGCCAGCATTTAAAGGCCCGCACAGGACAATGGAGCGATGGAGCCCACCAGGAAAGCAAAGGGAGAAAGCCACACACCTCGCCCCCGGACGCCCCGGGGAAGAACGCTCGAACGCCGGCCTTCGCGGCACCGGCCCACGGGGCCCTCGAGGCGGTGCGGGGGCCGGCGGCCGCTCGCGAAAGGACAACGACTGTTTGCCTAACAGGCCCCGCCAGCCCCGAGGCGCCTCTCGGCCCCGGGGAGCCGGACCCCCGGGGCAGCACGGCCGAGGCCTATCCTGCGGTCCAGCAAGCGCAGAGGCCCCGGAAAGCCGGCCCCGCAGCCCCGGCCTCGCCCCCTCCCCGCCGGGCCTCGCCCTGCCTCCGCCCCGCGACCCCGCAAAGCCGACCCCCACACTGACCGTCTCACAGGCTGCCCGAGGACGGCGTCCACCGCCCGGGCGCAAAGGGCCCGCTCTGCCGCAGGCGCTGTCAGAGGACGGGCAGGGCAGAGACGCCGGCGTTCTGCGACTCGCCCGCACCACGCCCGGCGGCCATTTTCCTCCGTCTCCCAGAACTGACAGGTCATGTGACCCCTGCGGAGGGGCGGGGCGTCCTGTGGCCACGCCCACTGGCGGGCACTGGGAGCCCGAGGGAGGCGGGGCTGGAGGGAGCTGCGGGCTGGCAGGGGCAGGTGCCTGGGAAGCAAGTTGACCCGCCCTGCTGCCCTCCGCGCGTTCCCTCTGGCCTCTAAGTAGGTGTATTTTTGACAAGCGCCCCAGGCGATGTTTTCTTCATTGTCAGTGTCACTCTTCTTATTACGGTTAGTTTGTAAACCCTATTCGCCATTGTATCAAAGCTTATGCAGAGAAATAAACCACAATTATAACTTCAGAAGACATTACAAATACATCGCAAAGGCCAGCTGAATCTCCTTCCTCCCGAACCCGGAAGCGAGGCCTCTGCCTTTTCTGAACGTCTGTGGCATCTATATTCCTGGTGCAGAGAGCCCGACCCCTGGCTTCCTCACTCCCCTCTCTGCAGCCCTGGCAGTCTGGCCTCCACCTCTATCTCTGCAAAAGGGACCTCTGTCTTGCCCGTAGCCAAATGCGATTGACAGCTTTCCCTTCTCACCCATTTCGTGCACAACGCCTTCCTGGAAATGTGCCCCTCCCTGGGCTTCTGTGACTCTAATTCTCCTAGTTTTCCTACCATTTCTCTGGCTGCTTCTCTCAGATTCTACCTCCCTTAAATTGGTTGATGTTTCCAGAGTTCAGCCCAAAGCTGGACTCATCACCCTCCCCTACCCAATGTGATCCTCCTCCTGTTTTGCTACTGTCTGGGGACCTGGCTCCTGCCCCCAACCAGGGAGACAGGAATTGGGAAGTCATACAACTCCTCCTCCCCTCCCCAAGGTCATCCAATCAGTCGCCTGACTGTGGCCACTGTCATCACTCCTGATGTTTCAAGGCTTCAGAAACTCTTCACCAGGAATATACCGAAGGCCCCAACTACTCTCCCTTCCTCTGCTGGTGCCCTACTGTTTCTCCAGGAGATTGGAGAGTGTGTTACTTCTTTGATTAAACTGCTCAGTAGCCTTCCATTTCCATAGAACAAATTGCCGAATAGGACTTAGGAGGCTCCTCAGAAGCTGGCCCCTGCCAGAGTTCTCATCATTGCTCTGTGCACTACTCTCTTCCCATCCTGCTCCCACGCCCAGGCTGGCAAGTATTTACAGTTCCTGGAACATTGGGCCATGCTCTTTCTCATCTTCATTCTTTTCCAAAGTGTTGTTCCCTCGCCTGGACATTCTTCCCTGCCTTTTGTCCAACTGATTCCAACAGATGAATTCTATTTGTCTTGTAAGATACAGCTTAAGCAGTCCCCTCTTTTGTGTGGCTTCCTGGATGACCTCAGAGTTCGTCATTCCATCTTCTGTATTCACTTTCTTACTCCACAGCACCTAGGACACAGTCAGTACTCAAAAGTATATATTAAAGCGTATTTAACCTGTTGATTTATCTTTCCTCTGCTATAAGGTTCATTCCATCTTTATTCCACAACAACTCCCCTCACCCTGTTTGGAACAGTGTCTGGCCTTGGTGAGCTTTTAAGAAACCACGTAGTTTATGACTCCATCATATGCTTTGGGGCACTCTCTCATTGTATCATGTGTGTCACACCCACATCTGATGGAGCCATACTCCCTGGCTTTTTCCATGTGTTGTCAGATTGATCCATTGGGAGAAGCTCTTCAGTGGTTCTTAACCTTGACACATCAGAACCATCTGTGGAACTTTTTGAAAATCAAGACTTGCCACTTGGAGATTTTAAAATGTCTCCCTCACTGATTCCAATGAAACACCGTTCTCAGACTTGGGTTTTGGTCCCTTTGGGTCCAAATCAGTGATTTCAAATATGAACCTCCCTTTTTAATGCCAAATAATTTTTTGGAGACCTACCCAGGATAGTTGGTGGCCTTTTAGTAACCACAGTTGTGAAAGCAACATGGTAATTGGAATTTGTGGTTTCATAGGGATCTGTAGCCCCAGAATGGAAACCTGTGTTCAAAACATAATGAACTGTCTGGATAGTCAGCAAGGCAGTTGACAGGTTTTCTTGAGTTTGTGGACACAAAGGGAAAATGTGAATTATATATCTGAGGTTGGGTCAAAGGCACAGAAAGATCTCATTGAAGAGTGTTGGTTAGTGAAATGATGACTCAGGATGACAGGATTCTTGAATCTTTAAGTGCCTTCCTGTATGGAACACCATTTTGAGAAGAGTTGCCCCCATGATAATCCTCGCCTTTCCAACCCAGCTCACCACCACTGCCTCATCCCCATCAGCTCCTTCACCCGTAATTTCTGTGTCTCCAGCAGCATTGCCTGGTTAGGGAAACCGCCCCTCCGCAACAAGCCCAGGAGTTAGACAGGCCCAGGCTCATGTAGGCTGAGCTCTGCTTAGTTGGTGTGAGCCACACTGAGTGGCAGCGAACCAGCATGAATAGAACATCTCTCTTGGGGGAAACTGGCACACAACAGCAAGCAAGGGGCAGGGGTCGGGAAGCAGTGGGTCTCCAGCTTTGGTGGTCCCAAGCACCACTGCATTGCAATGGGGGGTTCTCAGTCAAGAGCCTTACAAATCCTGGTCTAGAAGCAGGACAGTCAGTCCCAGACACCGAAGAGACAATCACCTAAACCACCTGAATCTCCTCCCCACCTTTCCCCACTAAATAAAAATCCTGAAGATACTCAGTGTACAAGTCGTTCTTTTCTAAATATTTTTAAAGCAGTCCAGATAAACAGCCTGAGGAGAAGCTACTAGAAACAGGCTTTATTTTAGCCCACATTTTAATGGAGGAGAGGGAAGGGTCAGGTCCAGGATGGCAGGGTGGGAGGAAAGAGGAAGCACTGACTCGGAGAAGAGATTTATCAGGTAGGGTCCCCTCCAATGCACATCTGAACTGGGGAAGGGAGAAAGCTTCAGTGTAGGGCTTTTATTGTTATACCAGGCCAGGCATTGATTACTGAAACGAGGATTTTTAATCACCAAAGGTGACTAAACTAGGTAATATTTTATGATCTAAGAGTGACAAGAAAAATTATGAAAGTTATGCGACCTACTCAAAATTTCATCTGGGGATGGGAAGCAAGAAGCAGATATAGAGCATTTTCGGGAGCTGTCCCGAGGAAAAACATAGTGGCTTTATAATCCCGCTGTATCACATCCTCCTCTCGCAATTATTAGTAAATTATATCTATTTTGATAAGAAATATTTCCTAACTCATGCAAAAGCTGTTTATTCATTTCATGCTTCTGGACTCTTAGCACTCATGCCCGTAACGATATAACTATTGTGAAATAGAACTGAAACGCTCTCTCCTCAGTTTGGTTTCAAATACATCACTCTCTCCACTTTCATGGGTCTCTTTGTGGTTTATGCAGTTTGCCAAAATCTTTCTGGCAAACACATCCTAAGGTTTCTCGTTTCAGCAGAATCACTCAAATCACTTCAAGAGTCTGACTTTTCTCCCTGTCACATGGTATTACGCAGAAGGAAAAATATGAGCTGTCTTTGCAGTCCTCTCTGCTCTCCCCATCAGAGCTGTAATTTTCATCACCCGCTCATCTGTTTCAGCAGCGTCAGCACGTTGGGAGGGTGATTTTAGCAGTTCAATCTTTTTACATGGTTTCAATTTCATCGAATGTCCAATTTTCCATAGAAATCTTAACATGTTTTACATACCAGCTTGCTGTAAAAATTGTTTTTCTCTGATTGTGAAAGGAATATGTGTTCATTATAAAGAATGTGGAAAATACAGAAACACGTGAAGAAGAGACACCCCCCTAATCTCGCCACGCGGAGTTCCTGACTTCTTAAACAGAGATTTGAAACAAAAACTTTATTGACCGAAGTCCTCATTTTAAACACCCATTATTGAAAAGGGGAGGGGCATCAGGGATGCTCCTGAGATGTCATTTTTGCCTTGATTCGTGATTGTTGCTGCCTTCACTTCTCTTGATATCTTTGCCAGTCTCCTCCCTCACCCGTTTAATCAGCATGTTCCTTCTACACAAAAAACATGTAGAAGGACGTTTCCTCAACTCTGGGATGGTACCAGAAAGAAAAGGAATGCACTAGAGGACAGAGTTAAGAACACATAGGAGAGGGGCAAATATAAAACTCTGTGTTCAAGTCGGGGGACGAGGAGGACAGACAGAGAGAAAGTTGGAGGAAAGAGAAACTTGTAACTGGGTTAATACCAGTTCATTTTAAAAGACTTTGGGTTTTAGTTGATTGCAAGCTCAACATGAGTCCAATATGGCTGCCAGCAGGGCAGACACATTTTCATGCCAACCCAACTGCCTTGCCACAGCTTTTAGACTCTCTAAAGCTTTTTTCATCATCAAATTCTTCAGAGCCCCTCTTCATGCAAGGACAATCTAATTAGGGAGATGGATTATATACTAAAAGAAAATATTATTAGCTCAAGATAGCATAGGCTAAGGCCCAAGGATATGGGAGCTCACAAGAGTGATGGTCTCTGGGGATTGTTGGGAGTTGAAAAACAGCCTCAAAGAAAGGAGGAGGATAAGCAAGATCAGGGCAATGACATCACCCAGGAGTTGGGAACAGGCATTGAATTGTCAGGAAATTCTACTCAAGATCAACATCCAACCACACTCATTTAGAGCTTTACATCAAAAGTATGGTTTTAGGGCAAAATTAAGTTAATGAGGTTCAATTCTTTCTTCCCCTTCTTGAAAATTTGGAACTCTTTCCACTTGCAGGGGCTTGGCGTCTTGCTCTAAGTTAGCACCTTGAATCCCCATTAGTCTCCAAAGCCAAGGTTCACTCATCAGCGTAGGTTCCCGTAAAGGGGAACCAGAGCTGGAACAGAAAGAGAGAATTAATATGGCATTAGGGCCACTGGCGGATTTTTTTAACCCTTTCAATTCTATGTGACTATGAATTAATGTTTAATTTTATTGTGCCATAAAAACTATGTGATTCAGATCTGCTAGTTGGTATACCTTTTGATGTTGTACCTGTCTCCTATCTTAAGTATGAAATTTAATTTCATTTTATCATCTTTTAAATTATCAAGCAGTTTTTGCTCACTAAAGATGCATTAAAAGTTTAGGTTAGCACACCATTTAACATAGCATTAGATTCAATTAATTTTATTAATGATTCTACCTTATCTCTGTAATTTTTTCCCATATCTTTCTGTAAAACCAATGTTGAACCTAAAGATAGCTGCTTTTCCATTTGTTTCTTTTTTTTTTTTTAAAGATTGGCACCTGAGCTAACATCTCTTTTTTCCTTCTCCTCCCCAAGGCACCCCAGGAATTGTTGTATATTCTGGTTGTAGGTCCTTCGGGCTCTGCTATGTGTGACGCTGCCTCAGCATGGCTTGCTGAGCAGTGCTAGGTTTGCGCCCAGGATCCAAACCAGTGAAACCCAGGGCCACCAAAGCAGAACGTGCCAACTTAACTGCTCAGCCATGGGGCCAGCCTCTCCATTTGTTTCTTGTGAAATATTAAGCCATTTCTCCTCCACTTCCAAACTGCCTACCAAGTGGTTCTTTATTGAATTAAATTGACTTCAACTTGACTTATTTATGCATTTGGCTATCCTTGAGCCAACACAACACCATTTAACTATCACTTTATAATTAGTTGCAATATTTTTTAGAATGAGTTCTCTGAGATTATCCTTCTTGGTCCTTTGAATTTCCACTGTTTATCCTTCTTGGAGCTTACAGTAATTGATGCCTTTCAGCAGCATCAAAAATGTCTGACATTCTCTCTTCTCCCCACTGGGACTCTAATCACTCATGTGCCAGACCTTATCACCATATTCCCTATGTCTCTTACTCTCTTCTGTGTATTTCCTATCCTTTTTTTTCTCTTCATGCTTTGCTCTGGATATTTCGATATATATCTTTGAAGAGGAAGAGATTAATTACACTTGGAGGAAGCTGGAAAGACTACGTAGTCAAGATGAGCTGTGAGCTGGTTCTTCCTTACAGGACTGGCCAGAACTTCGAGCCGGCAGCAGCATTTTACTTAAGGAGGAATGTGAGAGAGCTATAGTAAAAAATGACGAACACGGTTGTACAACCAGAGTGCGGGAAGGGAGAGGAGTGTTACAGAAAAGGAGATAATACCAGTCAAATACCTGTATATCAAGATATCTGAAAACCAAGCCTGAAGCAATGTGCAGTTAGTATAAAACTTTGGTAACCCCAGCTAACAGAACCCCCTGGAGACTTACCAGGAGATTGCTCACAAGAAAATCATGGGAGAGCTATAGGATATCTATTTAGGGATATAGCAGGGGTATCAGTAGAGGGATCAGCCTCCATTCACCAGTCCTTCATTTTACTCATCCAAATTAATGAGCTCCTGTCACATACCAAATATCTTTGAATATGTGAATGAGTCACTATCAGACTCCCTCATTCCACACGTATTCATTGAATGCGTACTATGTGTTCAGCACTCTTCGAGGCACTGGTGATACAGCAGTTAGGACAAATCCCTGCCATCTTCCCTCATGGAGCTTATATTCCAATGGGGGAGACAGACAGCCAACCAGCAAGTAATAAGGAGTCTGCAGATAGTGACCAGCGCCATGGAGAAAGAGAACTTGGAGTCAGACGAGTGAGGAGTGCAGGAGGCCAGAGGAGGTTAGGGAAGAGGCCACGCACTGGTAGGAGGAAGAGAAGTCCAGGCAGACGGAACAGTAGGTACAAAGTCCCAGAGGTGGGGACGTGCTTGGCATGTTCAAATAACAGTAAGGTCAGAGGGGGCTAGAGCACAATGAGCAAGGGCAAGAACAGGAGGAGAAGAGGCCAGAGAGGACGGATTGGGCAGGGCCTTGTCAGCCGCGATGAAGACACTGAATTTTACTGCAGGTGAGATGGGAAATCACATAAGGCACACAACTGACCTTTTAGAAAACTCATTCTGCCTACTGTGTGAAAACCAGATTGTCAGGAGTGACAATGGTGGAAGCAAGAAACTATTTAGGATGCTTTTGTAATAATACAAGTAAGAGACGACTGTGGCTTGGACAGGGGTAACGGCAGTGGATGGAAAGCAAGTCAGGTTCTGGGTGTATTTGGAAGTAGATGACCTGGAGGCCCCAGTTCTGAAGCATCTGGGAGATGGAAGGTAAACAAGGTCTGCAACAGATGGAGCCAGAATCTAGTCGATGAAATGTTTCTTCAATCATTAGACATGTAAAACTGTGAGAAGATCTACACCTAATCAAAAAGGAAGTTCTCTTCTGTCAAAATACATTCAAGAAAAAGAGGTCAGGCAAATCCCAATGGGAGAGACATTCTACGAAACCCCTGACCAGTACTCCTCAAAGCTGTCAAGGTCATCAAAAACAAGGCAAGTCTGAGAGATTGTCACAGTCAAGAGGAGCCTAAGGAGACGTAATGACTATGTGTAGTGTGTCCTGCATGGGATCCTGGGACAGAAAAGGGCGTGAGGAAAAAACTTCGGAAATCTGCATAAAGAATGGACTTTAGTTAATGATAATGTATCAGCATTGGTTTATTAGTTGTGACAAATGTACCACACTAACATGTTAACAATTGGGAAAACATTGTGTGGAGTATATGGGAACTGTGCACTATCTTCGCCATATTTTCTGTAACTTTAAAACTGTTCTAAAACAAAAAGTTTATTTTATATATATTTTTTCAATGATACAGCACATACAATTACCAATGCACCATACCTCATTTCTCTTTTTTGCTGGGTCATACAATACTGAATTAATCAGAAGCCCTGGGCTTTCAGGACAGAAACCTGTAGCAGTCCTACAGTGCTATAGCTGCAGCATCATTACTGATTGCAGACCAGAGTCTACACAGGGTAAGGGAGAAGGAAGGACACGGAGTCTGTTTGCTACAGGGAGTGAGTTGGAAAGCTGGGAAGTGGTTGAGAGTGGAGTGCTTGAAATGGAGACTCTTGGTGATAACAAGGTCTAAAGCAGGTCTTGTGGTGGCCTGAGTAGAACAGGGAACGAGACCACGGAGGAGGGCAGGTTAGGGAACTGGGAGCCCAGAGTGTTGGCAGGTTCTTCTACAAGGATATTTAAATTATCAAAGATCATGTGTTGGAGAAAGTAACAATAACCAGGTTCCAATATTTTCTAGTAGGGAGTGACCTAGGGAAGTCTGTAGACGATAGCAGCAAGGAGGGATGGCATGAGCTTCTAAACTCTGATATTTTAGGAGGAAGCAGGAACAATTATCTGCACGTGACAACGAGGAGGAAGCAGGGCGCCTACCTCAGCTCTATGCCCAGTGAGGAGAGCAGGAAACCAGCTACCGTTTAACAGGTCTGCAAGGGAAGCTATGTCCTCAGGAAAGACCCGAGTTTTCCTTAGAGCAAAAGGTGAAGGGAAGAGTAAGCAGACAGGGGGTAGCTTACTAACAACTAGGGGTTGGGAGAGGATAGAAGATACGCTGTACAGAGCTGCATGGGGACAGCAAGTTTTCCATTTCAATACTGATGAAAACAGAGATGATCTGGCAAACATAAATATATTGAAATGCTCTAACTGTAGACATAAAAACCGCTTCCATGCAATTGCTGCAGCAGCATGAAGTTCGGGCTGTTACCCATTCACACAGCATCTTCCTAAGAGCACCACCATCATACACTAAAAATACCTACTCACCCTGGTTTATGGGGCCAAATTCCTAATGGAACAAAAGGTCAGGAGCACATGATTATTGGTATGAAATTCCTGAGTCCTTCATTTTTAGTCAGTTTCTCCCTGAGCAAACTGATTCAGAAAGTCAGATGATAGTCATCTGGGCTGCTTCCTTATATTGGATGTATCTTGAATCATTCCATTGTCTACTTTTCTGTTATTCTTGGTGAAAGTTAATAAAAGTTTTAATTAATTGTATCTGTTTATGGCCTAACTGTGCCCCTGAAAGAAAATTACTTTCAGGAAAATTGTGTGCACCAGTATAAAGAAAGAGAAGTGTACGTGTGACTTACTCTCTCACTGCTTCAAACACACTTATAAATGTAACTTGACAATTTTCTGTTTTTTTAGATTCGAGTGGGTTTCAGCTCCTTGAAGGCAAGGGCAGTGATTTACTCATTAGTTACCCAGCACTTGGGAGGAACTCATTAAATGACTGTAGGATAACTGAAGGAAAAATAGAAAGTACATTATAATGTTCACCTATGTAAAACAGGAGGCCTGTTACCATCTGGCCTTCCAGGGCCTTCCTTACTGTGAAGCAAATGAAGTTACCTTCGCTGACCTGCTTGTCAGCATAGACACATGAAGGGCTGTGCTGCAGGCAGCTGTGGGTACTGTGTCCATATTGTTCTTGGTCATGGTCCAATTTCAGCACAGTCCTGAATCTCAAAATGGGGTCATTTAAATCTGCCAATATAGTCTAAGGCCTTCCAGGGAGAAAGCACCCAAACTGGACTTCCTTGCACGTGTTCAGCCTAGCATCTCTGTACAACAGTACAAGTTAATGGAAGATGTGTGCTTCACAGCTGCTCGTGACAGCGTCTAGAAGAGCCCGGAAGCACCCTCCAAAGTCCCCTTGAGTTTGTAATCATGGTACAGAAAGCTGGTGGAAGTCCCAGTGCTCGGCTCCTCAAAAGCAAAAACCAGATACAGACATAAGTACAGTGAAAGCGCAACACCAGGACTGGGAAAGCCAACTCCTTCTCTTTTTAATTGAGGAAAGTCAGCACCTTCTTCACTTTATGTCTATTTTAGGAGAGAAAAAAAGATACTATATACTAAAGTTGTTTTAATTGCCTTCCAAAGTGTTCATAATCTGACAAGAGTTTCTTTTAAACACCTTAAAAGTAGAGTCAAGACTCCTTAGAACATCATCATATTGAAGAACCTTTCAATAAAAAAGACCATTATTTCTCATGATAGGCCTGGTATTCAGTTCTATGGATGGAATTTAAAGCCTCTGAAATTAGCAAACACACACACACGTGTATTTTTAAACTACTGTTTAATCAGTCTTAAAGACACACAAATTAGAAAAAAAAACATTTATATGTAAGTTAAAAACATCTTTAAAACCCAGCAATAAGCCACTAGTGCAGCTCTGAGGACAGACACTAGAAATGAGTGGTTATGAAATTATCACATCACAGTGTAACTGACACAGTGGTAGTTTAAATTCACCATACAACAAGAACTAATTTATGGATCTGTTGAAAAATAACACTTCTTTAAAAAAATATTTTGGAATAATAAAAACAAAAAGCACAGAACACCACATTCTATTCTCACCCAGGGAAGGCAAATGAGGGACCCTCCTCACATTTGGGTAACGATGCTCAACCACTCCTAGGCAGAGATCGAGAGAGAACTTCGAAAGGAAGGCAGGAATGAAATCACACACTTCCACTCTGTATGCAGAAGGGTTTTTCTTGCTTCATCTAAATTAGTCTTACTTTCACTCTTATTGCTCTATGTAGTGCATCTTCTTGTTTGGCGAGGCAGTCGCATACGGGTGCCGGAAGATGGAGACGACTGTTTGGAACACATTTGTGTTGGATGTTTGTTTCTTCTCTCCTTGTGATAGAAACTCAGGAGCAAATGAACTTCACTGACGAATTCATATACACAGAACCAAAAACACTTAAAATTGGGAAAGAGGCATATTTTAAAAGTCTGTCAAACTCTTTACATGTGTTTGTCCTTTAGCAGGAAAGGATTAAAAGGAACATTAACAAACCAATTTCTCAAAGAAGTTTTCCCAAAATAGAGACTGGGCAGGATACAGCCATTCACGACTCCAGTAAAAGGCAGTTGGTCACTTTTTCCATTTCAAACACGTTATTAAGAAAACGGTTAGTCAGTCATTCTACTGATGTTGCTCTGTAACTTTGGGTTTTTCATTCTATTTCCATTTCTTTTTATAGTAGCAAAATTTGATAAAAACATGACTGGACAGACGGCTATGCATCACTGAGAAAGCTTTAGACTGGTTTACGTGGATCTTTATCCTATTATTTATAGAACATACAGTCTTGGGGGTTTGTTTTGTTTTTTTGCTTTATAAAATGTACACTAGAAGAAACAGCAAACAGTTGCTTAACGATGGAGATACATTCCAAGAGGTACATTATTAGGCGATTTTGTCATTGTGGGAACACCATCGAGTGCACTTACACAAACCTAGGTACAGCCTCCTACACACCTAGGCTGTATGGCACTAATCTTATGGAACCACGGTCGTACATGTGGTCTGCCCTTGATGAAACGTCGTTATGTGGCGCATGACTGTAGTTATAAGCAGTTTTAAAGGCAAAACAAATTAGTCAGCATAAAAATGTGTCTTTAGACTCCGTTTCAGATCAATGACCTATAGAGCTTGTCAGTTCTTTACAGGGGTTTGCATAATGTTAAAAACTTATTAAAATAAATATTTTAAAACATATAAAAACATTATTAAACAGCCCACCAATTAAAATGTAATTGGCTACATCCTCTGTACAACAAGAGCCTCAAAAAGCAGCTTAGTCCTGGATTATAAGAGCATTCCTACAAAATACCAACGTGGAAAATTTCATTTTAAATTTTACTCTGCGATGAGAGTTACTATGAATAGATCTGACTACCTGGTGCTGCAGAAAAACACTGTAGACACCCTCTCTACATTCCAATCTTTCAAATCCAAATTTCAGAGTGGAATTTCTTTTTTTAAATGCAAATCTTTCCCCTCAGGTGCACTGATACAAACCCACTTTTGCAAGGAAGAGCTGTGGAAAGCAGAACTTTCAGCATCTCAGATAAGTATGGAAACGATCAGCCGTTCATTAAATGCACACTGGGCAGTGTAACAGTTTCAGAAAGTCCTGCAGGGCAGTGGAGATCACATTTCACAGTGTTAGTCAGAATTCTGCACCTATGTTAAATCTGATATATTCAATTTCAGCCAGGATGGACTATTAGTGGCTGAAGAAAACTCCACAAAATACTGGTTTGTATCTAAAACTCTGGACAAATCTTTCACTGACACAGCAATAACAGGCACCATTCTGAAACAATTATTCTCTCAAGTAATTTTTTCTTTCAATTACAATGTAGAACTCTTAAAACCAATAACTAGTAATTCTGAACGATTTATAATAAGGAGGAAACAAAAAAGTATAAATGTCCAGAGTTATTCATGAATATACAAATTAAAATTTACAAGGTATGAATTTTAAATAGGAAAGATTTTTGTCCTAAGTAATCTAGTCCTTGAATAAAAGTCTAAATTTTGTAATTATTTTAATGGCAAAAATTTTAAGTAATTTTTTCTATAGTTTAAAATAGGTACAATTAAATTAAATATGCTTTAAATATCTTTGAATAAAATAATATTTGAGAACTTACATGGTGGTAAACCCTGCCCAGTGAAGTTGGTAATTTGCATAAAGTATTTTTTAGCATATATCTTCTTCAGTTTTACATAGTACAAACAGAAACCGAAAAAGCAAAGAAGGTAAAAGGAAAATATATTTTCTTCAGCAGAGACAATTTCATTAGGAAAGACTCATGTTAGGGGCTATCTTCAGTAGAAATGGTGTGCTGCCACGCCTTCTGGTTTATGGATTGAAAAGTTTTCCTTCTTCTGTTGCTATGAACATCTTCTGAAACGTCAGGACTTCGAGCTCAAGTAATAAAAGTAAATGGCCATGACAACAGTCCCGGTTGTGAACCCGCCCTTGTCTGTGACTCTTACGGATCTTGCTGAGGCTTCCACTCATTACAAACACAGCTGGGCACAAACGTTCAGAACCGACCCTTTGGGCTTCTTAAGGAACTTTCCTCTAGAGGACATAAGCTCATTGATGACTGAGCCAGATGAAGACCCAGGTCTCGTCCCAGGACAATCAGTGCTTCAACCTAAGTTAACGTCACTTTTTAGAACCATTCTCTTCACTGCAAGTTTTTCTCAAAACTGGTATCTGGAAATTCTGTATGCGCATGTCACACATGGCAGGGATCAATAACAAAAATACTTTTTACCCCAAAGTATGGTGGCCACGTAAATGGTGGAAGGACATTTGTGAAGCCAAATAAACCTTCTCTATTATTCTAGACATTTTAGAAGCTAAATAAATTTCCCCGGTTATCCTGAGTTCCAATAAAAATGCTTATTTTAAAACCCGAGACTAAGCCACTTGTGAAATGGTGACAGCTGAGACACATCAAATTAAACTGTTACCGTTTCAAAAAAATGAAGTTGAGGGAAGAATAATTATTTTCGTTCATTGTTTCCCTGAGTAGTATAATAATTAACCAAAAGTATAAATATGATGTTGACTGATCATCTCTGGAGTGGTTTCAGGACAACTGGAGAGGGGAGAAATAATACACATATGCACTGAATCCTATTCTGTTGATTAAGAAGGAAGCACTCCCTTACACTTACCAGTAGTAGAGATAAACCACTTTTCAACTCTTCTACTGTAAGTATTAGTATTAATCCTTAAACACTCCAGGTAGATATATTCACTTTATAGAGCACAAAAAGTTTTTTCTTGAGGAGAAAAGTCAAGCTGAAAATTAGAATTATTTCTTTAGTTTTTCTTCTAGATTGCATACTTGTGATTATAATTTCTCCAAAATTAGAGAAAAGCTATCCAAAAACCACTTCATACAAAAAACAAGTTATCCAGGGGGATGAAAATCAGTCAAACTGTATATATAATGTATTATCTTCAAAGTAACGGAGAATTCATCAATCATGTTGCTTTCTGGATGGTAGTGCTATGATTATGTTCACTGAGCAAGAAACAGACAACAGTGATTTTAGAGTTACAGGCTGAGAAATAAAATACAGTCAGGTAATAGAAATAAATGGTGATTATTTGTAAATGGTTAGATAGGCCGAACAAAAAGAAAGTTTTTATTAAGCTTTCTTGTTTTCCCTTACGACATGCCTAGGCTTGTCTTTTAAACTCTAAATTTGTTTACTTTTCCTTAATAGTGATCAGATTCTCTGCAGCATTAATTAAACTGAGGAGACATTTTGGGGGCCTGATACTTTCCATGATTACTCTTTTCTATCCTCTCACATTACAGAACTAGCCTAATTTCGACATAGGAGAAAATAGAGAAAATTTATTTAGCTCTGTATCTTTTCCTGGGAGAGAACAGGGCAAGACTAACCCATCAAGTGGAAAAAATTTACCTTCAGAAAAAAACATTTCATATAAACAAAGACTAGGATATTTCCAAAGTTCTAAAAAGATACGTTGACATTTTTGCTGATGAAGATGTCAAAAGTTCCAAGTCCATGTGCTTTTCTCATCTTGAAATGAAATATCACATAGCTTAAGCCAGATAGTTGTTCTGTCCTTAACTTCATTTGCAAATTTATTAATGACAAAAATTTTAAGAAAAGAGACCCACCACAGACAATTTGCATTTCATTAAAAAATTTAAGGCAAAAAAAATGAATTCCATAAAAGACTGATCAAACAAAGGTGAAGCCAGAAGGCCCTGCCCGTCCGTCACTCTCACGGCCCGTGATTTATGACCTGTGGCCAGGCTAGCCTCACATCCCACACCCCACACTTCTGCTTTTGGCTATTGCAGCCATTACACGACTCTGCGGGATTAAAGGAGATACTTGCTAATACAAGGCGAGATTATGATGAAAAATGGTCCATAAGACAAAAGCACATTTTTCTACTTACAGAATCTAAAATTCATTAACAAGAGTTAACAGCAGAATTTTAATGGGAGAAGAGCTTGGAAACTAATTTATATTCTCTAAAAATGTGGTTCAAACCCAATGACTTTAAGTTCTCATTTCCCTAAAACTTACTCAAATTTGAATTAAACTGTCACGGATAAGAAAGTGATTAGCTAGACAGTAACCCTGCTCAGTGATTTCTCTTTCAAAACCTTCAAGCAATCTACCACTATTATTTTCATAATCCTTTTATAATTCCATATAATTTATGCTTGATAAATTTCATTTAAACATCCAACATATTAAAAAGTTATTAAACTTTTATGTCTTACATAATCACAAAGAGCTCAGATAAATAAGGGTGGAAAGCATTCCTGCTGAGCACCTGGTCCCTGCACTGTGCACCTGTGCCCTGTGACGGCTGCCACTGGCTCTGGCCCCAGGTCACACAGTGCTCTCTTCATTCATGCCTTCCTTCCTTCCTTTCTTCGTCGTCATCTTTTTCGCTCTCTTTATAAGAAAATAAGCTTAAAGTATCAAATCGCCAACCTTTAATTATGTTTAAGAAATTCTTCCTTGAAGGACTCTCTGACTGACACAAGGTAATTAACCTCTCCAGGAAAATCAGCTATCTATAATTTGGCATCCATTCCTGTTTACACTTTCACTATGTACTGTAGTCATCTGAGATACTTTAAAAAACCCTTCAAATACTGAGATGTTTATTGCATTTTTAAACTATCCACAATCTTAAATATCCTGTTTCAAATTCCTCCAGAATTCCTTTATAGCACACAATATCAAATACTGAAATAGTGCCCTCACAATATTACACTTGAAAATACCATTTAGGAACAATATTTTAGGAAATAGAGGGTTTAAGGCAAGACATTCATTTGGAAAAGTTAATTTCTCTCAATCACCCAGATTGACACAATTATTTTTCCACCTCTTCAGTGCCTTGGGATTCGCAACATACATTCAGCAACAGGGCACACATGTGATCCTGTGGACATATGCTGAGGTCCTGAGTGCCCATGGAAATAATGAAAATATTTTATATAAGGCGTGGCCCATAGGGACATGGCATGGGAGGGGCTCTTTACTCCATTTCCAATCTGGTACACAGGAGATTCCCTATTTATAACTGTCCAATTCCCCCAAATTAATCTCTTTTCAAATAAACACAAACCCCTTGAAAAGGTGCTAAGATTGGTTTCTGTTAACATACAAAAAACAGCTGTCAGAGTATTTTCCACATCGTTGCTTTCAAGATGAATGTCTGGAGGCCATTTCTTGATTCTGATTGCAAACATTGTTTGTTGTGTAAAAGCTATTCTGTCCCAAAGAATTTTCTCCTTCATCAAACTTTTTGGATCGTGACAGCCGAACATCTTCATGTCTGTTCTTTCCTCTTTGAGTTTTTTTCGACGGCAACAACAACAACACTAAGATACCAACAATGTGAAGGCAGTAATACCAGGAGCTAAAAGAAAAAGAAAAAAGTTTCCTTTATTAAATTTTTTATAATGAACAATCTTTAGTAACTGCACACTTGTCAAAATGTCACACGCCCCACTTCGGATCAGTACATTCCTCCATTATTCTCTTATTCCTGCTCCCCCATGAGATGGCAAGCTGCAGTGCATGCCAGTGGGTATTTATAAAGCAGTGTATAACCCAGCCTGCTTATGAGCATGATACTGCGTATCACATTACATTCCTCTGTGAGGGTTCATAAGGTCACGGCTAAACAGAACAGAAAGGTACTTCTTAGTAGCTGCAGCAATCTGAAAATAATCTCTCAAATCCACAGAATTACATGTTGAGCAAACAAAGAACGCAGTGAGAGTGAAGACTTGTGCTACCCTGGCTCCCCTACTACTCACAACTATTCCAACGACACGAGAAACAGAGAGGCAATATTGCTCCACGGTTACTGCCACGAAGTAAAGAGGGGTCACGCTATGGAAAACATTATTAGAAGTCTCGTTTCCCAAATTAACTAGACACCAAACGTGACCTAAACTGTTCCTACAGCTGCAAGTTCACGTGGCTGCGAGCAAAGCGCCTGCGACAGAAAACCTAACCAACAGCTCGGTCACATTTAAAAACAGGTAACAATCTTGTTCAAATGGAAAGTTTAGCACGAGTTACTTAAGGTCTTCCTGTATGATAATCGTCATATTCAGTTCAACAATTTTGTGACCATATACTCTGTGCCATCATTCTAAATGCTAGGGTAACGAAGAATTTATGAAAGAATAAAGTTTCTGATCTCAAAGATACCCCTACTCTAATATGGGGGGAGTGGAATTTGGTGGGGGAGGGAGAGGAGATAAACAGATAAAATATGAAATTCAAGACAATTTCTATAACATAAAGATGACAACCAACCAATGAAACATTCCAGAGTGAAAAGGAAACCAATAAATGAAACATAAGTAATTTATTTCTTTTGATTAAAGAAATTAAGAGAATTGATAATTACTTGTAAAGAATAAGCTACACTTTCTTTTTTTTAAAACTGCTTCGTCACGTTCTTTGTTGTCCATCTTATTTAAAGTTTCTCTCTCCTTTTCAGAGTCCACAGACTTCACCCAGAGCTGCTTGATTATCAGAAGGTATCTTTTACTTCTGCTCCCAAAATATCTCCTCTTAAGCCTAACCTCCTACACCTTGACTCTAGAGCAGCAGTGAGCAAACTACAGCCCGCAGGCCCAATGTAACCTGATGTTTCTCTTTTTCAATTAAGATGTAATTGACATATAACATTACATTAGTTTCAGGTTTGCAACACAATGATTTGGGATATGTATACACTGTGAAATGATCACCATGATAAAAGTCTAGTTAACATCCAAGTGTAGAAAGAACAGAGACACTTTCTAGCTAAATCTCTGAGAGATTTGAGGCAGTGGTTACGCAGCTGATATTTCTCTAAACCACACTCTCTTCTGAGGGCTGAGCGGTGTGAATCATTCCATAAAAAAACTTGAGACTGCTTGGTTTAAGATTAAAAAATAAGTGAAAATGCATTTAACTGCAAGAAATAAGGCTATGGTACTATTTTTCTATTCTGCCCAATAGCAAGGAGCTTTCTCTTAAAAATACAGTTATTCCCACTGGCACATTTTTAAGGGTAACACTTACCTGTAAAACATGAATGATGGTTTTATAGAAAGAAGTACAAAGGGCACAACTGTGTAACTTATTGCTATTTGAGTTACTATCCATGTTACGACATCATACAATAATTTAACTTGGGGAGGTTCAACGAAATAATGTCTGAAGTTACTTCTCATCTGAAACAAAGAAACAAAAATATTTGCTTTATCTTTATTATTGCTTAAAAATTACACCGACTACATTACCTGTTTCAAGGATGTGGCATAACTGCAACTTCCATAAGCTGCTGGTGGGAGTCTGCCACTGTGGGGAAAGCTAGTTCAAAAGAACTCACGCGTATGTATAAGAAACATGGAAGGAGTGTGATGAAGCACACGGCAAAGTGTGTAGATCTGGGTCAAGGGCATACAGGAGTTCTTTTCAACTTTTCCGTAGATTTGAAGTTTTATTAAAATTAAAAGTTTCCCCCAAAAGTTAAAAATAACACTGCCTAGAGCTCCCTAAATCATAATTGGTAAACTATAGTATACAAATGAAGCTCAATCTACTTTGAAATTTTTCTACTACTACGAAATGAGACATCCTCCTTCTTTAACTTGTGATTTATGAAAGACAAATACATGTTATACACTGAGCTAGGTCAAATGGCACTTATTAAATAAACGGCAACTGTACATATTATTCATTCTTTAATGGAAGCTGGGAAGAGCTTCTCAAAAGATGTCTTCTAATAACCACTATTTTAATATTTTTTTTAGCTTCTAAGAAAGTCAAAACATTTCAGTTTTGAAATGTGCAAACTTAACCAAACATTATTTTATTTTTTCTACTGTGTTTCCCGCTCTTCCTGTCTAGTATGTTTATAGGTGAAACACGGCCCTGCCATGAGGATGCCACATGAATTTTTCAGAGGTGATCTGGTGTACGGTTAATGGCTCTTCCATACAGAGCCCATCACTCTAGTGACCAGAACCGAAACCCGGCTCCTACCGCTTCCTGCCTAGCTCACCGCAGCAGCTCCCCACTCTCCCTTCCATTCTGTCCACCGATGGCGAATCGCTTTCCCTGAGGCACGGTGTTCAGCATTCCATAAGCATGCTTACGAGCCTGACCTGTCGGCCCGACACGCAGAAGAGTAAGGAGTAGGCTCTTCCCCAGCGCGGCCAAGTTCTTCTATCACTGCCTTACTTCCCTCCAGCCCACCCCCGCCTTTCCAGAATTCGTCACTATTTACGCACACACGAAGCCTCTGCTTCAACTAGATTTACTCGTCATTCCTAAATACGCCATGCACTTTCAAACCTGGTTTTGCGAATGTCATTTCCATGCCTAGAACATAGTTTTCTCCCCCCATTACACTTTACTCATTATTACAACTTTCATCTTTCAAAGCCCAAATCCAACCACGGTTTCCTAATGAGGCCACCTCTAGTCAACTCAGCCAAAAGGGATTTCTTTCACCTCTCAACATCTATGCTACTTACCATCCATAAAATCCGTGGAACGTATCATATATGCCTTGTGGTGTATGTATACACCCACATGGACACATATCCATACACCTTATGCCCCTAATTAGACTACAAGCTGCCAGAAGGGATAGCCCTTAGTTAATACTTCTTGGTATTTGCCTCATACATCCCCAAGGTATCTTAAAATTGAATATAGTAAATATTTGATAGTTTGTTAAATGAAGCCATCTCACCTGTCAGTGTCATAATAAGCTTGCTCAAACACCATTTTTGTCAGGTCACTTTCCTCTGATTGACTTTTGAGAACTTAACACTAAATTGTCCTCCTCCTTTGACCACTCATGTCACCAACTTACTTTCTCAGTTGTTTCCCAAAATATTACTCCAGGTCCCAACCAAGCAGACACTCTACAGAGTATCCCCTTTATCTAGGCCTATCCATAGTCCACTCTTCATCTAAAAGAGGACTCAACGGCTATAGCCTTCAGGCAACATTTCTAAAATAAACCTTACTGTCTGATCATCTTTATTTAACTCAGTTTTTAGCTCTCTTTCAGAAAATTCTGTAAAGACAATGAACACTTTGTGGGTGCCTCCTGTGTGCCAGGTCTTCTCCTCAGATGAAGCAAGTGTGGAGCCCTTAGGAGCACTCAACAAACATGCCAGGCACACACCTCACTTCCAGCCGGAGTGGAGGGCTGACCAGGGCCAAGGAAATAAGGTCTGCCTCATAAAAGGGTTCCTCACCCTTTTCTATCAGTTCAAGTGGACTACCAACGAAGTATAAAACGAAATTCTTGATACTTACAGTTCTCGCTGCTAATGTCATCAACACTCCTGTTAGGAATGTCAGGTAATATCCTGGGTACACCCCATGCCAAATGGCAGAGAGAATAAATGTCTGGATAGTTGGACTCAAGGAGGCTCGTTCATAACACACCCTAGAAACCAGAGAGAGCAAAGAGGAGTGAGGGATTAGAGTTTATAAAGCCCACAATGGTCATTCTATTACTACCTGACAAGATAACCACAAGTTATCTTAGGCAATAAGTTGATCTGCAACTATGGGGAGGTTATAGCTATTGTCAAATTCAAGAAAATAAATTTAATTTCTATCTTCTTACTGGTATATGTCATAGCTAAAATGATCATTTCTAGTGTTTCAGAATCTATGCTATTTACAAAAATAAACTTTAATATTAAAGTTATTTTTATTTTATATTATTTTAAGATAAAGAACTTTCAACTGATCTAACCACACTATTCTTTCTGGCAAGTAGGCTGGGTTTAGTCTAAAGTTTTCCTGTAAGAGGGTAGAGAACTCAAATGAAAATAAGATTTTCCCAAGGTACCAGATATAAAATATACAACAAACAAAATACACAACAACAACAAAAGTAACACAACAGATTAGCTCAGAAAATGTGCAGCCATTGGGGAGACTGCATGGCACCAGGACATGATGATAACGTATTTTGGATATCTCAACAGATAAAGATGTTCAACTTGTCATACGATAAAAGACATTATAAAAGAAGGCGGCTTCACACACAATGGTGCTGAGAGCCCTATCGTTACAGCGGCAATACTTCATGCAATAAGATCAAGAGAGGGCAGTGTGTCTCCCTGAGAACAAGGAGAAGAATCACTGGAGTTTTTGTGCAATTTCCTAACTTCGCCTTTTGTCAGTGTCCCTCTGCCTGGGCAGCCTTTACTGTCCCCATGTCCATCTGACAGACTCCCAACCACAAAGCTCAGTGTGAGCACCTCTTCCCTCTGTGCCCTCTCTGCTCCTGCTCACGCTCTCTTATCACCCTCACTACAGGGAACAGTGTGTGTAGATTCACTGCTGTGCTTTTAACAAGATTGTGAACTGTCTGACTGCAGAGCTGGGTCTTTTTCTCTTATTCATCTTTGTATGCTGCGCCTAACATACAAAGATCTGTTGAATTGAAATATTTTAAAACTGGAACTGTTCTGGAAAATCTAGGGCATATGTATACAGGTTGTATAGTCACTTTGTTTAACCAAATCAATGCATGAAAGCAGAGGATACTGCTGATCCCAGGCCTTGGTAGAGGCCCTTAACGATGGGCTGAGAAGTCAGTGACAGCTACATTTATGACAAGCCAAAACAGTCTTCAGATGTGATAGGACCTTGTTTCAGAGGATGTTCACAGTGTTTCCTGGGTAACACCAAGGTCACAATGTGACTCAACACACTGTTAATCAAGAATCTGAACTCAGTGAAGCTCAACCTCCAGTACTAGATGCCAAAGTACAGCTAACGATTGTTCCTGAAGGAACATACCTTTTGAGCCAAAGAGCTGTCTGAATATTCCAATTATCAAGAAACATCTTGAAACTTGTTGACATCTGAAAAACAAAGAAACTTTTTTCTTTGGCCAACAAAATAATGAAGCTCTAAATATAAGTAATAACATTTCCTTGTGCTAAAAATAAATTACTTGACAATGATGGCAGTGTACTGATTTCTCACCTTAATATTGTTTTTCTAATACAGTGACATCATTCATAAAAGGAGTTTGTTTATTGTAGGGACATCTACGAGGTAAATGGATTATCACCATTTTCTCTTACACGTTAATATTTACAGAAGTTGTTGTGGAATTATCCCAAAGAAGTTCCTGACAGAGTATGAAAATGACCTTTCAATGACTTTCACTGGGGACTGGACGCCCCATCAAGCTGCAGTCTCTCAGTTCCCTCGCCTTCAGCCTCTTCAGCTGCCCTTCCCTAGCAACTTGGGATCCCGGCCCCACCTGGAACTGCTGCCTCTGAAAGAGCCGACATGCACACCATCCTCCTGCCTTCCCAGCCTCCCCACTCAAGCTCCTTGCACTCAAGCTACCTTTGACTTCAGAGGCAACCTCTGATCTCCTGGCCTCTACTTCTTCCTTATGTAACTCTCTCCTTCTCTGTCTTCTTTTCCTCTCACCATTTTAGATTCTGTGGTCCATTATTTACTACTCTTGTCAAAATCTGAGGATGAAAACTGGTTCTTATGGGGCAAAAAAAATCTTACTCTTTTTATGTATAAAAGCACATATATACATATAGTACACAGATACACAGTATATTGTATACTGTGGTATTAAAATTTCATGGGGGGATTAAGAAAAAAAAAAGTCTCAAAAGGCTCCTTAGGGTAGCAATAATGAACAAAAGGTTAGAAACACTGCCACATGCTCATCACCCAATTTCTGCAACTATCAAATTTTCCCTCCCCTTCTCCATTTTTATCACTGACATTGTTAAGAGTATTTCAAAGCAAATACCAGACATCTTATTTCACCTGCAAATAGTTCACACTTTATGTCCAATAACTAAAGACTTTTAAAAAACCATGATCAGATCTAACAAAATTAACAATTCCTCAAGAACATCCAATACCCATTTTGTAGTCAAATATCCCTGATTGATTAAAAACATGTTTTTCCAGTTGGCCTGTTCAATTTGGATCCAAACAAGCTTCACACGGTGCATGTGACTGAAGTGTCTTTTAATCTGTAACAGCCCCTATCTGTCCCCACTTCTCCCATGCCATCTATTTGTTGGGAAAAATTGGGTCATCTGTCCTACAGTTTCCCACTTCTGGATCTGGGTTTAACTTACTTCTCTATACTCCATATTCCCTCTAAATTTAGAAAGATCTAGAGACCTGACCAGGTTTAAGTATCTTGGCCAGACTACCTGAGAGATGGTTTGGTAGTTCTGAGGGCACTACATCCACATGCACTTACTTTCCGGCTGTCCCACGTCAGTGATGCTGAGGCGCGGTGGGGGCTCGAGCCTCATGCCTTCATTATAAAGGTCCCTGTCAACCTTTCACCCAAAGTTTTGGTAATTCCTCCTATTTGAAACAATCGTTTCAGAGGCTTGCAAAGCAAGGTCCGCTCTCCCCTCTCTGGTCACTCCTTCTGCACTGCCTTCCTTGGCCCAGTCTAAGTATGGTGGTCCTTCGGGGCTCTCATTTCTTATTCTCTCACGGGTCTCTCATGGCTACTCTTGTGGTCTCTCCCAAAACTTGAAATGCTACATGCTGATAGTTCCCAAATTATGGTCTCAAGCTCCAATGTTTCAGCCAGTATCTGATCATTCACTGGCCTGCTGGACAACTCGGTTAAGTCTGAAATGTGAACACATTATTTTTCCCTCCAAACCTGTGCCTATTCTTTGTTCCTTATCTCAGTGAAAGGCATCACCACAAGCCCAGTCATTTAAATCAGACAGCTGGGCATGACTCATAACTCATTCTCTCTTGCTGATTCCAATGGATCACTAAGTTCTGCTGCATCTCTTAACAGCTCTTCAACGTGTTTGTTTTTCGAGTCCCACTGTCACTACCCTGATTTAGGTCACCATCATCTTGGATTAACACGACACCCTCCTAACAGATCACTCTGGCTCATGAGGGCAACACATTCTACTTGATGTAGCCAGATTCTTCTAAAACACATATATGATCATCTCACTTGCCTGCATACAACCCATCCACAATGCCCTGTAGGGGAGGAAGACTTTTCCTCTATCCAAAGTGGGTTCGTCTGGCCAGAGAACGAACCAAATTCACATGAGACAGAATAGCAAGAGAAAATTAAACAAAGCTTTATGAGAAACCATGGCCCGGGGCCTTTTGTCCCGAAGGAAGAAAGGGCACCAAAGAAGTGGGGTGCACAGAATGGTTATATACCCCCAAACAGGGTGTTTCACATGTGATTGAAATGTCCCTCCCACAATAGTCACAAGATTGCCCTGTTAGCACAGCGCTTGATGGACACAGCAGGTAGTGGTCGGCTATCTCGGTGGGTGCAGCAGGAGGCAATTCTATTGTCTCGAGCTGGGTGGTCACAAGTGAGCACAGGAATCAGTTCCTAGCCTAAGGAAAGATGCTTAATCCTTAAAGAAATGCCAACGTTGGGAGGGGGAGGGAAGTCAGTTACAGGAGGTTAGCAGACAAGCACAATAAAATGCAGATTTAAATCCTTGCCTTTGGCATTGATTAAGAGTTTCCAGAGAGAAGGTCATCTCTCTTCTTCTTTCTGGTACAGAGAGGGAGGCACCTTTACACGGAGATTTACCTTACAAATGTAAATGTGTCCTAACAAAGGGCAAGTTCCATTCCTCAGAGCCTCCTTCCCTGTCCCAGTTTATCAAAAGCAATCAGCCTCAAATAATCCTGATGCCAAAGAGACATATCTTGGGGTGGCCAATTTCAGGTCCCCACAGCCCCCTTGCTCTTATAATAGAGTTCAAAACTCTTAATACGGCCTCTAAGACTGGGCTTGACCTGGCCTCTACTTCTCCAGCTTCATCTGACACCACTCCCTACACCATGAACCAAAGTGAGCCACACACTTTCTCACTTCCTCAGGCTGCTCCCCCTCTCCCTGGGGTGCCTGGCTCACTCCTACTTAGCATTTAGGACTCAGCTTAAGACATTATTTCCTTAGGACCCCTTCCCTGAGCCATCTCATCTCAGCTAGATTCCTATTTATAAACATGCACACATCCCACCACTCTGATCATAACCCATCTTTCTGTAGCCCTGTGACCACCCCCAGCTTGAAGCCCCAAGAGGGCCCAGGTCCTAGGGATCTTCCTCTCTGGATTCCCCGTGTGTGAGGCATGCAGTTGCTGCCCAATAAATACTGGCTGAATGGAAGAATGAGTATCATTAAAAATCCCTCAATGCCACTCTTGGGACAACACATCCCAACCTATGAAAGCAGTTACGGTCCCTAAACTATCCTATGGTAACTAATTTCTTGATGAGTCACTAACCTCTATTTGCTGAATTCTCAAATTGGAAATTAAGTCCCAACGAGCTGCTCCATTTTCATCATATCCTCTGAAACCAAAGCCTGCAGCATTATTAATAGCATGAGCTGTAGTAAACAAAGGGAAAAAAATTATTAAGAACCTATGTAACAATCTACCATGTTCTCCCAGAGGATGTATGTTATATTCTATGATCTTTTATTCTTAAACAATAAAAGTAGATTTATTCTCATTTTTATCTGATATTATAATAAAACAGATCTTGATCCAGTTTTTATGATGTCCTAACAGTTTTTAGGATATATCCTTATATTTAGGATATAGGCTGTATAGTTTGTTTCTCTGACAAGACTCTGACTCTTCTAATGGGTCTTTAACTACACTTCCTCAAGAGGGCACTTTGCTGGCTATCTATAGGTAAGATACACCTCCACACAGTAACAGAAAAGTCCATTCACATGTTACTCACCCAACGTCCATGCAAAATAGTATTTGGGTCTGGCAGCCAAAAGAGAGACATATAGATAGACAACCTTTGTCGGCCATGAAGCCGTAGCCTGAAAATGTTCATCGATGTTATACTCCACAGGCAATGTTTTAGAGATGGTCAAGTGAAATAATAAGGAAAGTCCACAGACTAAGAGCTTCTGAATAACTGCGATCTGAAAGCATAAGACAAGCCTTCATAAACTTAATCCATACTCCTGTTAATTCATTTTACATATTATTGCCAGATTAATCTTCCCAAATGAAGCATTAACCCTATAACTCTCCTGGTCAAAAATCATAAACTACGCTGTGCTCAGCATTTAAAGCCCTTCATGGTCTCAGCATAAACATTTCCAGCCTTATCTCTAACTACACCTCTGGGTTATGGCTCAAATCACACTAGAATCCTCAACATGCGTTTTCAGAACTTTCAGTAAATTAAAAAAATCAAAAAGCAAACAGGTGTACAGGTATGACTACACAAAAATGTTAACATTAATAACTTTTGGTAGCGGATTCTGTATGATTATACACAGACACACATACACACACAGAGCTTATTTTTTCCACTGTGCCTTTTCTATATTTTCCAAATTCTAGGTATCTCATGAACATTATTTTTATAACAAACAACTTAAACATTTCTTTAAATCTGAAAGTTTTTAATGCAACTTTGTTCAAGAATAATATAACCAAAAGAGCTACACACTTGAGAAAACTAAAAGATGTGCATGAAAGACTCTGATGGAAAGAAAAGGTCATTCTTTACTATATTCTGGTATGGTGAAATCACCTTGAAAGAACCAGACTCATGATGTTTTTCTATTCCTAGCAGGCCAGAATATTTCGATCTGCTTCAATATAAAGGAGATTATACAGGATACAAAGGGAAAGAAACAAGTAGAAGAAGAAAGGAAAGGCTGGATCCAGAGGAAGGAATGTAACAAAATACTGGGATTCAGAGTGCCCTGCAGAGTAATCAAATAATGTTCAAATTAACTAAAGCAATCTGCAGATGACCATCCACATCTGCACCCTTTCTGTAACAGTGCCAGAAGAACGGCTCCAAGGCAGGAGGGAAAGCACACATCCGATTCACGGCCTGTCTGAAAAGCCCCCTTGCCGTCTCGGCCTGCCCCGGCTAGGGAGTGCTGAAGGCTCACGGACTCTGGGCTGCAGCTGTTCTGTCTCCTTTTCCTGGCTGTCTTTCAAAGCTTTCTCCACCCCTCATCGAAATATCTAACCAATATATGTGAACAGAAAGAGATCTTACAACAGGCAATTAGAGAAAAGTTGTAATTATAAACGAAGTGAGATGAAATGAATGGCCTCTTACATTAATCTACAAGTTGCATGTATCATCTTAGTAACATAATGAGAAATACTGTGGCCCTTAGATGATATATACAAGTTTCCAGGTCTCAGTTAAAAAAAAAATTAAAGTAACATGCACCTGATCTCAACTGCCAGGTGGGGCACACACCAATCAGAACCCCAAGCCTCACAGAAAGCAGGATCAGGTACCTCGGGAGGCGAGAGTGAGGGGCCTAACACTGGGAAGCCAGGTGCAACCCCCCAGTTCCCACAGCCTCCCTGCTTAGTAAGGTGACACCCCTCCACCATTCTAGCAGGAGACCAGAAGTTAATTCTCAGAGAAGCTCAACCAGAGAAGAGCCAGGCTTAGGGACACGGGTCCAGAGAGGGGGCCGGTTAAGTGCTGGAATGAAAACGTGGAGACTGTGGAGGAAGTCTGCATCCTGAGAGGAGAAATCCTCAGCTCCCTCGCCCTGCCCACCTCCAGAGACCAGCAGTCAAGTCTGCCTACTCCAGGCAGAAGACTGGAGGATCCTTCACTCAAGAAATCACACAGGCTGGCCCGGTGGCATGGTGGTTAAGTTCAAGTGCTCTGCTTTGGTGGCCTGGGGTTCCACAGGTTTAGATCCCAGGTGCAGACCTATGCACCACTCATCAAGCCATGCTGTGGTGGCATCACACATACAAAATAGAGGAAGAGTGCCACAGATGTTAGCTTGCTGACAGTGTTCCTCAAGGAAAAAGAGAAAGATTGGCAACAGATGTTAGCTCATGGCCAATCTTCCTCACCAGAAGAAAAGAAAAGAAAAGAAAGAAACAAACAATCCCAAGAAAAGACTTATAGACATCATGGCAGAGACTGACAGGTGTTCCCCAGGAGCCATCATCCCCTGCTTGCAGAGCAATGGAATCTTTTGGGGGGTACACAGAAGTCTAGCTAAAGACCACACATCACAGCATCTTTTGCAGCTGAATGTAGCTACACGGTCAATAGGATGTCAGCATAAGTAAAAGTACAACTTCAATAGTGAACCAAATTAGACCATGTGGATGAGGGCAACACCCTCAGGATGGCCAAGACAGGGGAGAGCCTGGATCCCCAACCCATGGAGCTGCCATATTCTCCAAGGACCCCTCATACTTGAGCTGTCACCTGAGAGAAAAATAAACTTCTGCCTTGTTAAGCCCCTGTTATTTTGGTCCTCTCTTCAGCACTGGCTACCTGACCGTCCGACTTTGGATCTTCAGTATCTACACACCCCACTGATGCACAAAAAGCTTCCAAACACCTTTGAGTGATTTGTAAATAACTACCACTATTTGGCTGTGTGAACTATATACATACGGATTTTAAATTTAAAAGATAGTAAAATAGTGAGAGATATTAAAAGTATTTGCCATTGTTAAAAATCTCTGATTTATGATGTCTATAACTCAAAAGAGGAAAGTAATATTTTATAAGAACATTATCTCATAAAAATTCAGAATGAAGTGATAGAAGTAATATATAAATTTGTATTATCCTTTGTTAGGTTTTATTTACTACTATTCACATGTCGGTAGCACTTGATACTTTCCAAATATTTTACAAAATTATGTCCCATATCTTGATTCCTAGGCTTTCATTCTCTTTCCAGTATTCCAGAATTAACTTCTGGAATATCGAAGCCGTCTATACTCATCTTTACTTTCTCTTAGGGCAGTGAGACCTCTAAAGGGTTGAGTGGTCAGCTGGGAGGCACAAAACAGTCAATGGAAGAGATCTGAATACACTCAATTTCAAGTCTGAAATTCAACCCTGTCTGAAACGGCATTTATCAATTAACACTTAACCAGTAACGGGGATGATGAAGACAAAAGTACCTTTCTGATATAAAACACGAGTCACATAGCAGAAAAGAGATAACGTAAGAGCTTTTGCAAAATGGGTGCACATTTCTTCATCCGCTCTTTGTTTTACAATAACTTAGAAAGGAGGGTGATCCTTTGCTCCAAGCCGCACGTTCTGGGAAAACATACCAGCCCCCATTTTTTGTCTCACAGACATTTTGATTGGCTTATTTCTCATGGGACTTTCAGATCCTACCAGATCAAATCCAGCAGAAACTGAGCTGCCTACACACAGCCTCGTAGTCTTTCTTGATAAAGCAGCATCTCGGCAGTTCCAGGTACCCCCACAGTTCAAGGGAAGTAAAGACTGTGTTTGGCTGTGAGGCTTCGGAGGCAGACTGCCTGAGCTTGAATTCCAGTTCTCCTACTGCCGCCCTGGGAAAGCTTGGTCAAATGACTTAGCCTCAGTGTCCTCATCTGTGACATGGTGAGAAGAACAGCCTCCGCCTCCTCCGACAGTCGTGACGGCTGAAGAGTAACAGTGTGAAGTGTCTGCAACAGTGCCTGGCACCTGGGAGGTGCTACCAGAGTGTTAGCTCTTAGTATCTTTTTTACTGCGGGAATCAGAAAAAGTTTTGTGGAAAAGGTGATATTTGAAGGAGACCTTCAAAGACGAGTAAGATTTCAAGTGGCAATGATGGGGAAGAGGAGAGGGGAAAGTGAGACAGGAAAAGAGAACACTCCAAAATCGCTGGAACATAAGGTATAGGGAAGGCAAAAGCCTGGAAAATTAGGCGGTTCCACAAGAAGGGCTTTCCTGTAGAATACTCTCTAAATACAGAGCATTATTCCCACTGAGGAACTCAGCACAGTTTCTTACGTAACCTTATTTTTTCTCTTTAATCATGATTGTACTTTTATGAAGCATCACTACCAGGTACAGTGTGAAAACTCATTTATCTTGAAAAATAATTTTAAAGAAATAGATGGGTAAATTCAAAACCTGAAAACATCAGTATCTTTAAATCAACAGGACTAATCGATACATGCTACAAAGGCTCCAGGTGAATCCCCTGATCTTACATTTGGAGACGGCTCTGTTCTTCCATACTGTATTTCTTCTCTTCCGTTTTCGCCCGATTGTGCCATGTGGTAGGATCTGCCTTCAATGAAAGTAATGTAGTCCTTGTAAGAGCAGAGTGGGCCTGCCAGGATACCCATGAAGTTACAGTTGTAACTCAAGTACTCCAGTAGGCTTGGCATGCGCCTGCAATTGAAAGACATGCAACTTGTGAGATGTAACATAAGCTTTCGGAAACCTTGATAGGAATAATCATCTTCTACCTCACTGCTCTTACCATTTCCAAAATAAAACAAGCTTCGATTTTCACCTGCACCTATACAATAAGAATTTAAAAGATCAAGATGTAGTAACGCTCAGCCGTATTCTTAGATAGAAGAGTTTCTATACCGATCTCTATGAACAACTACGAAGGGGTTCTACTTAATGCCTCATGATGAAACCTGATGGACGAGAAATGGCATAAAGAATCATCTCTTACTAGTCAATCATTCCCTCACTTAACAAATTTATGTGTGTACCAACTATGTGCCTGGTACACTCCAGGGTCTAGAGACACTGTAATAAACAAAACAGAGAAAAAGTCTGCATTCTCAGAGCTCACATAACAGTTGGAGAAAACAGATTAAAAAAATATATATACATATATCTATGAAAAACACTTCCAGAGATGCTAAGCGCCACAAAGAGAAGGGGGTATTTCATTATATTAAAAGTCAGAGGAGGCCTTTCTGATAAGGTGACAACTGAGCAGAGAACAGACGGAAGTGAGAGATGGAGTCATGGGCATATCCAGGACAAGGATTCCAGGCAGAGGGAACAATGACTGCGAAATCCCTGAGATGGGGACATATCCAGCAGCAGGAAAGATGGTGTGGCTGGAGCAGCCTGAACAGGGAAAAGAGTAAGGAGGAGAGTCAGGGAGAGCTGAGGTGAGATTATACAGGACCTGCCTTACGAACCATGACAGGAACTTTGGATTTTATTCTGAATGTGATGAAAAACTAAAACAGGGTTTTAAAACACCTATGATTCAAAAGAATCCCTCTAGACCCCGTGTGGGGAAAGGGGACCATGCAGGAGGCTCCTGGGATCTCCAGGCAGGAGGTGACAGTGGCTAGGAGCAGTGGGGGAGGCAGCAGTTGCATACATTCTGGCAGTACAGGGGTTTGCTGATGGATTGTTTGTGGAGGGTAAGAGAGAAAGGAATCCAGGACGTCTTACAACATTTTTAATTCAATTGCTTTGAGGTCGGTTCAAATGGCACGTGGTATCTATAGTTTACCAAGCATTCTAGTTGTCAATGCAGGTAGACTGGTGAGAATGGTTGGTAACCTATGAGGCTATTCAGACTATATCTTATCATAGAAGTGAATTACGAGTGTAGGTTTTTATTTACTTTGTAAAACCAGTTCCATTTAGAAAGTCTGCCATCCACGGACAAACAGGAACTATCATGAACAAAAGCAGTGCACCTGGGACAGCAAGCAGGCTCCTCAAACGCTACCGTCCCCTCTGCCTCTCTCACAGGAGAAGCTGTCTCCTTAGAAAGCACAAACACTCTGTGGCCAAGAAAAGTCGACAGGACCCTCTCATACATATTTTTATAAACAACAATCAATAGAGAAAACAGCGCTTCTGGTCCATCTGACACTAACTAGGTCACCACTTAGCCAAAACTCCTCTTAAAATTTTTCCAGAATTATTGTTCTACATTTAAAAGTGTTTTGAACCTTAAGTATTTTCTCTTGAGGGCTCAAAACTGTTACGAGCAAAATGTTTCTGATAGATTTTCTCTTGTAGCTCGTTCCACTGTTCCTTCCACCTCAAATACCAGGATGGCGCTGCAAGGATCCGCTGCAACCACAAAGTTACAAAAGAACTTCTCGTGCTCCAGCAACAGAGCTCCACTTTCAGTACCAACTATTTCAAGACCGAGACAATGTCAGGGTATCAAGGCGCAGCTCAATCTTACCAAGTCAAACTAGGTATCACCATTTGCAAGGAAAGGAGATAACTCTTAAGCACGAAATCTGTTGAAGTAATTTCTGACTCAACTGTCACATCAAATGACAAGTCACTTTAGGCACTGAAGTAGATCATGATAATGTTTGCTCTTAAAATGAGAAATAAGTATAATTGTAACACTCCATTTATGACATTAAATGAAAGATTCATTCTTTCATTCCACAAATATTTGACATCAACTATGCATTGTCCTAGGTTAGGGCTTCTCAATCTCAGCATTACTGACATTTTCTGGCAATCACTCTTTGTTGTAGGGGACCGTCCTCTGCACTGCAGGATATTTAGCAGTATCCCTGGCCTCTGCCCATTAGATGTCAGTAGTACCACCCCTTTCCATTGTGACAAGCAAAAATGTCTCCAGACACTGTCAAATGTCTCCTTGGGGACACAAGCACCCTTGGAGGTGAACGTTATCGAGGTGAGGAGGATATAATGACAAACAAGACCAAGTTCCGTCCTCACAGAGCTCAGATTTGGGAGGTAGGGGGAGGGACAATCAAAATAAATATAAGATATAACATCAGACAATAATACATATTATGGAGGAAGATAAAGCAGGCCAAGGGCTAGAGCGGGGGCATTTCCGATAGGGAGCTCTGGGGGGACTGAGCGAGGGAGAATGGGAGGGCTCTGGCTCTTGCTGGGCCTTACATGCTGTGGTCAGAAGTTTGTCAGTTTATTCTCAATTCTCAAAGGAGCCACTGGAGGGTTTTCATCAGGGGAGGGGAGGAGTACAACCCAGTACACACTAAAAGGATCTCTGGCTGACAGGTGGAAAGTAGACTGCAGGGGGCATGAGAGGAAATGAGCCCAGGTGGGAAAGCTATTACGGCAGACCAAGTTGGAAATGAGGGTTGGGCTGGGGTGATCTGAGTGGGAAAGGTGAGCAGCTGTGAGATTAGCGAGAGGTTTCAAAGGAAGCGTTGACTTGACTTGCCAGTAAAGTGGATTTGCTGTAAGAAAAAGGGAGTTTGCCTGTGTTTTTCCCCTAAGCCACCAGTAACAAATGGTGCTGCTATTAACTAAGTGGGTATTGACAGTAGAAGCACAGAGGGGCGTGGGAGAGGGAAGAGGGAGACAGGATCAGGAGTTCTATTGTAAACAGGTTGTATTTGAGATGCCCATTCACTATCCATGCCGAGATGCTGAAACAACAGCTGGACATATGAGGCTGGAGCTCAGCAGAGAGGTCGGAGTGGGAATATAAATTTAGGAGGCTTCAAATATGGAGACAGTATTTAAAGCCAACGGACTGCACGTGATCATCTGGAGAAGAGGCAGTCCAAGGGCTGTGCCCTGGAGCACAGGAATATTTAGTGGTAAGGCAGAGGGGAGAAGTCAGTAAAAAAGACAGAGAAACAGCCAGTGAGACAGAAGGAAAATGAGAAGAATGTAGTGTCCTGCAAGGCAAGTGAAGAAGGTATCTCAAGGACTGAGTGATCATCTGGGTCAAATGGTGCTGAGAGGTTAGGCAACGTGCAAACCAAGGCTGACAAATTTATTTGCCAAGATTAAGGGCAACCTTGAAAGAATGACATCAGACCAGTAATGGGGACAACAATCTGACTGCAGGGTTTGAGGAGAGAATGGGAGATGAGGAAGGAGAGTCAGTAAGAATAGACCATCTTTCAAGGAGTCTTACTATAATGGAATGCAGAGTAATGGGGAGGTAGCCAGAAGGGAGTGTGAGGTAAGGAAGTTGGTGGGAATGGTCCAACAGAGAGGGAGAAACTGATGAGTGACGATGCCCTGATGCACGAGACAGGATAAGCGAAGAAGCAAAATCCTTGAGGAAAAAAGCAGCAACTGGATTCAGTGTCAAATCAAAAGCTGGCCTTGGACCGGATTCTGGACAGTTACTGCTTGTCCTGGGAAAGAAAGGAGAGCATATCGTGACAGAGACAGGCAGTGTGGTAGATTCGGTGTTGCAGAATGAAGTGGAGTTGCCTTTATTTTATCCAAAAATACTTTTCTACCATCCCAAGTGAGTATGGAGGAAGAAGTGTTGGAAGTTTGAGGAGAAAGGAGAATATATATAATCTTATAAAACAGTGGGAAAGCGAATAGACTAAGGATAGGTAGTAGAACTGTTGGCAATACTAAGACCCATGTTTTAAGTTTCAGGGTAACAACTTCTAAATGAGTCCCATCAGCAAGACCAAATGGTCCCCACTCTGCTTTCTCCCACTGTTCAGGTAGGCAGAGAGTTGAATGCGGGGTACGGCCACACAGCGATGGGGGAGGGAAAGGTGGAAAGAGAAGCTGAGTGTCTATTAACGAGGGGTTATCTGGATGGACCAAGAACTCACAAAGCTCACAGAATCCAGATCAAATTAACCTCTCATCAACTAAGTATATTCAAGTGTATATTTATTGATATATAAAGATTAACTATAGAGAAGATCAAAATAGAATAATTTTAAAGATGAGGAAAATAGAAGAAGATTCCCAAGACATGCTACTGGGGTCAAAGGTGGACACTTACGTTAAAGTCTATCTACTATCAGACGCTTAATCTCATTCTGCTGATAGCCGTGCACTTATTAATTCTAAACTTACAATAAACGAGGGTACTTCATAGCAAGTTTTTCTTTAAGTAAAATTAGTATTTGATCTCTAATATATTAGATTAAAAATAGAATCTGCCAAGAAATTAAGCTATTCCTTACATTAGTCAATAGAGTACCTATAACAAATGAAACAGGAGCCTATCGCAGAATGAATTCCTCAAATAATACTTGAGAATATCTTACTAGCTCCTCATTATTTCCAAACATGTCACCTGTGTGCTATATCAACATACCATATCTTAGCCCAGCACCTGCCACCAAGCTCCTGGCAGCTGCGATAATCACTCCTAATTACTACACAGCAGACATGAAGACTCAACACTCTTCCTGTCTTCAGGGAACTCGAGCCTCATAGGAGAGACAGAAAAGTTAGCAGATAGCTCATGGTGCACAGGAAGTATATACTGTATGATGATACATTCCAGTGCAATGGGAGCCTTGAAAGGATGCCTAGCCTAGCAAGAATTGGTGGCAGGGAGGTGTGCAGAGGGAGGAAGGTTTCGTTTTCACGAAGTAAGTGCCTGTAGGAGGACAAGTCAGCCTTAGCTATGTGAGTAATGCGTGTGCTAGGCAGAGACAGCGTGAGCCATGGCAGGATACAATGAAAGGGCACGTACCTCACAGCTAAACCTCTCTGTGATGGAGTCAGTTCCTCATCCTTTCGAAACATCCCTGAGAAACAAAAATAGGTACTTTCATCAATTATCATTTCTCCCAAGAATGGTGTTATTTTCCCATTCACACTTTCATCACTTTCCTTATTTCAAATTCATGCATAATTATCCCACTTCTGGTATAACTGTTCGGTATAATTCTTCCCTTTCTTTCTCACTGCAACACAGGCTCAATCTTGCAAGAGGACTATTGTATAATCTAACACGTCTAGCCCTGTATAAGATAAATAACAGACATCAGAGAACTAATTTGACCCTTCTCTAAAGGAAGTTAAGTGAAAAAGTTCCCCGTGGGGCCAGCCCGGTGGTGCAGTGGTTAAGTGCGCACGTTCCACTTCGTCAACCTGGGGTTCGCCGGTTTGGATGCCGGGTGCGGACATGGCACCGCTTGTCAGAGCCAGGCGTCTCACATATAAAGTAGAGGAAGATGGGCATGGATGTTAGCTCAGGGCCAGTCTTCCTCAGCAAAAAGAGGAGAATTGGCAGCAGATGTTAGCTCAGGGCTAATCTTCCTCAAAAAAAGTTCCCTAATGCTAGCACATTTAATAGTAAATGCTGTAACTTTCCAAAAGGAGAATTAGAATTTCCTACTTTGGATCATTTAAATAACTAACATTAGTACTATGGACTAGAAGCTCAACATAAAGCAAGAAATTATTTCCTGACTCCTACATGACTCTAGTGAATGAAAACCAAACTCAAATATACCATCTTCATCCATTTCTTTACCTTTTCTCCCCCAAACAGTAGGATATTATTTATGATTACACATCAACTTACTACATCCTAAACCACATCAACTTACTCGATCCTAAACCCAGTTTAAAGAGCGAAGGAGGACTAAATTAAGATGCAAACAACACATTTAAAGCATATTTTTAGGTCTTCCCTAGCAGATGGCACAGGATGGGTAATATTCACAGTGGGGCTAAAAACCCACCTAAAATGGTCCCTAGGCTACTACAGATGTCTGTTCTAACAGGCGCTCCTTCAGTCTGAAGAAATCAGAGCCTAATTCTTAGGACTCAGAGTGCTGACCGTTCCCGTCAGCAATTCCTATGGCAAGGCGTCCACTCACTGCAGATATAAAATATGAATATATAATATAAACGTTTATCCTAAAAACATACGGAAGTGTATGTAAGGGAGAAGGAGCAGGAGGAAAGACATTCAAGTTTTAATAAAAACACAGCACAGAGATGAAGCAGGGGTTAATAAAACTTGATTTAGACCAAATGTCTATTTCCTTTGTATTTTAAATTGCCACTAATGTGGGTCATATGACTGAATCACACTATTTTATGTTGTTTTTGTCACTGAATTGAATGAAAAATTAAGATAAGACGCTGAAAAAAGCCAGACACACTTTAACAATGCTAAGCAGAGTTAAATATTTCCCCCGTCTTACCTCCATCCCTACCTCCTTCTAATAGAGTAGAAAGTTACGGTAACATCTCAAGCAAAGGATTGTTTGAACAGGATTTCTTTCAGCAATGAAAAGTTAACTTCTAAATTCTTACCATCATGGATTTCATAAGCCAGACTAGTGATCTTCTGGGTAATTATCATCATTGGGCTGTGACAAAATAAAAAATAAATATTTTAAAAGAATAAATTTAAATTTAAAATAATACTTAGGATGTATGAAAAAGAGTTTATTCTGCTTATAAAACTACAAAATCTTTAAATTTTTTAACACGAAAGAAAAACGCCGAGTGACACCACTGCTATGTTTGGGGAAGGCACAGGAGATAAGCATCCGGGCCCTCTTTCTTGCTTTATAAAAGCAGAAGAAAAAGGCTCCTCCTCTGAAAGAAACCACCTGTGGGCAGTAGCTCAGCCCGACTCCCCGCTTCACGCTCTGCAACATGCGGCCAGACGTCAAGGACCACGGGGGCATCAGACTCGGCTGCTGCCCAATTTTGACTCAACACCTTTCAACAAACCATGTTGCCTTTTGCCTCAGGGCTGAACTCACAGTGGAGAAGTAAGCTGCCTGGGAAATGGGCAACGGGTAGGAAGTTAAGGGAGTTTGGATGAGAAACGTGGAACAAAAGAGGAGGAGGGAAACGGGGGAAAAAGAGAGAGGATGAGGTCCGCATCCCTGTTCCAGCAGCCAGGCACCAGGGTTAATGGCCTGTGGAGCCGCCCTAGAGACAACCACAGAAAGCATGCAAATCATGCACACACTAAAGCCAAGAGGACTTCAAGATCATGTCACCAGTGAGAAGATGGCAATGTTTTTTCCATATTTTCTAACCTCTAATTGAATAGATAACTTAGAAAGGGGAAAACTAAATAAATCCACTAAAAAAACCACCAGGATACACTTTTATCCTTTAACTATTACATTAGCTTTCAGACATCAGTATTAAAGAACAATCAGCCATAAGTTTTTTATTCATATTTTTAGAATTTCGATAAACCAGGAAATTGCGTTTCGCCTACAGGTAGAATGAGAGCTCTCTCTGCTGGGAGTACATTCACCCTCGCTACACAGCCCAGGGAAGGGCTTCGGGAAGGCCAGTCATGCAACTAGGGAGCGGCAGGAGGCGGCTCAGACCCCACCAGGTCTAGCCCGGCCCTGCACTCTCCCACTGTCCCCGCTGCTCAGAGCACGAGGTGGTCAGTGTCAACTGACACCTTCAGCAAAACAGCAGCATCCTTAAACACACGAGAAAAGAGACGATTTCTCACAATGTCAGCAACGCCATCAAGGGCTTGTTTTAAAGGTTGCTAGCACTCGCAATGAGATGCACAGACCTGGGCCCTCAAGAATTTACGCCTCATTCTCATTACCTAACCGGCAAGACCTCATAAAAAAAACTGTCACACTGCTCTCAAACTCAAAGCACGGCATGGGGGAGACTCCTCCCAGGTTCCCTTAACAGTCAGTTCTTACATGCACACCACTCGCTCTCAGGAGATTATTCCCGAGGCAGCCTATTCCCCAGGGTGCTTTGAACATGCAGCTGCCAGTTTAGCTTTACAAGATATTTTACATGCCTTTGAGGATTATAAAAATGCCTTATGATTTCCATTTCCTGGGGGTAAAAATCATTTTTCTCACCCTGCCTAATTCTCTTCATAGTTTAGCTCACCAATGAATTACAAAATACCCTTCGGTTCTACATTCTAATTCCCATGCCACCTTAAAACATGAAAAAAAAAAAACCTGATAAAATAACTATTAAATTTATTTTATCAACTCAGAGGCATGCTAAATTGTTAGGTACATAAATATATATAAAATATTCCCAAAATGCAAATTTGTGCTTTTTGAGCACATGCTCTGAGCGCCCAGTGGTGCCCGGCAGCCCCGTACAATTTCTATTCTATCAGGCGTGTAGCATGCACGATCTCTCAGGAAAGGAAGATGGGCTGGGGGAGTAGGTGGTGTAAGGCTGTCCCGTGGTTCCCAGAACGACGCTCCCTGATAGAGATGGAAGAAGGCAGGGAGCAGATGTGAATGCTCCAGACCCTTTCCGAATGTTGCTCCCTCCACTTAGACTACTCTGCCTGGAGCTGCTTCTAAGGATAGCTCCTTCTCCTTCCTCAAGTCTCGGCTTAAAAGTCCCTTTGTACAAAAGGCCCCTGGACAGCTCGATCTCCAGGAGCCACCTCTGCCCAAATGTGCGCAGACGGCCTTCCTTTCATCTTGGCTTCCTGTTCGTTCCCTTCAAAGTACTGTCATATTTGTGGGTGTTTCATTTATCAAATTACAGTGGTGTTTTAAAATTGAGGAACTAACAGTCTTTTTCTGCCAAATCTCCAGCACAAGATATGTGCTAAATAAATATTTTTTAAAAACCAAATGAACAAAATTCTAAGTATCCAGTCAAGCTCTATTACTCTTTCTGTAGGTTGATTATGCTCCCTCCCACCTGTCTATTCTCATCTGTGCTTGAAAGCATTTACCATACTGTTCTGCAATTATCCGTTTACTTTTCTGTCACCACAAAAGTCCTGAGCTACTCAACAGCAGGAACACTGCTTTATTTATCTCTGCACCATCGATACCTAGCATATATATGACTAATTTGCAAAAATGTCTCATTATCTTTTGTTTCCTTTACTGATGATCATTAGACCCAAATATTCCCTTTGGTTATAAATGGGCAACAATTCCACTGCTTCTGGTCCAACCTGTCTTGGGGTAGGGTCAGGGGGTGGCAGATGTGAGAGTAAAATTACAGAAGAAAAAATTATTATGGAGTGATAATGAAGGAGTGTGTTTTGAATAAAAGTAAGAAAATATAGAGGAAAAGTCCAGAAAGGGATGAACAGATTAAAGAGAGCTCAGAAAAGTAAACCAGAGGGGAAAACGGACAGATGAGTCCAACACTGGCACGTGCATGACCGGGAGACAGAACAGAGTGATAAGGAAAGAGGACCAACCTCACCCCATTACAGCAGAACCCACTGTGCAGAGAAAACACTTCTAAATGAAAATAATTCCACTGTTCACATAGAGATTAAGTGCAGTGGGTGTTCTTAACAGTGCGTAAATACCTGTTTGGGTGACAACTAGAGTGACTTACATGATTATTTCCCTCACATCTTTATTGACATTTTAACTACCTGTTGACTTCGCATTTTAGTGGAGCCTTCAATACCTAATCACCTCCTGACAGGACCCTCAAAGACCCTCCTGTTTCCCTCAGGTGGAGGCTGGGCGATGGAAGAGGGAGGGGAGCAGACGGCTTCAGAACCTCCGCCCAGGAAGGTCAGGGCCTGGGACGCAGCCACTGCAGCTCCTATAGGACAACATCCTATTCAGATGGAACAACGGACACTTTCTCCTACATACTCTGCTAGGAATGCGGGAAGAAATGAATCTAACTGTTCGAAATAAATACTTCAGCTAACGAAACAGTTTGAGGTAATATAAAAAAATATCTCTCTGATACAAAGAACTAAAAATTCTAGACTTCTTGAAATAAAAAAAAGGATGCAAAAGTTAGAAAGTCTATTTACATGCATTTTTTTCTCTACAAAGAATGAGAATAGTAGGATTTAGTTCTATCACACAGTAAAACTCAACTATAGTTAAACATTATAGAGAATGAATGCTAAAAAAAAGAACAATCATTTTCTTGATTGTTCATTATCTGCAGGAGACTGCTAACCTCTAACGATACCTGTGTATTAATGCAACACAGCAAATACAAGCACCTACGAGGTCAAAGGTCAGTTGCCGCAGGGTGCAAGTAACCTAAGAGCAGCAGCAAACTGCTAATTCTCTATTCTCAGTCATCTCGAAGCACAGGCGCTCTTCCATCCACAAACAACCAGACCCACCGTGCACCTGACGCACCTAATGCCAAATGAATAAGCAGTGAGAGACACAGAAAAGGCCACTGGTCTCTGAGCCATCCAGTCACTCATTCATTTTACTCCCTCATTCAGAAAACAAGTATCTGATAACCACCTACGATGCACCAGGTGCTGGAGATATAGCCATGAACAAGACAGAGTTCTCACTGTCATGGAAAGTACATTGTATCGGAGAGAGAGAGACAACGAATGCAGTGACAGGTAAATATATGGTACGCCATATGTTGCTAAGTGCTGAGCAGAAGAATGAAGCAGCGTAAGGGGAGAGGGAGCGCCAGGATCCAGGTGAGAATTGGCCTCACCCAGAAGGTGACATTTAAACAGAGAACTTAAGTCAGAGAGCAAGCCATGTGGAGGTCTGGGGTAAGAACGTTCCAGGAAGAGAGAGAAGCAAGTTCGACAGCCCTCAGGTAGAAGTATGACTGATGTGTTGGAAGACTGGTAAGGAGGCTGATGTAACTGAAGCAGGCGAGTAAGGCAGACAGGAAGAGGAGCTGCAGACAGACAGGCAGCAGGAGGTCAGATCTGCCAGGCTTTTGTAGGGTGCTGCAAGGACACGGGAGGGTTCGAGGCAGAGAAGTGACTTGGTTTTAAGTGGACGTGTGCTGGCTGTGTTGAAAAACCTGTGGGGTGCCGGGGGTGGGATAAACAGGCAGGTGAGGATGGCGGCTCAGACCGGGTGACAGCAGCAGCGGTCTGAAGTGGATTCTAGCTGTCTTCTGAAGGTAAAGACAACACGACTGATGACGATTTGATAACGGATTCGATGCAGGGCTTGAGACCTGATGCCATCATGGTTTTTGACTGGAGCAACTAACTAGAAGGATGGAGCTGACTGAGAGGAACGCAGGAGGAACAGGGAAGGGAAATCGGAAATTGTTTTAAGCATGTTCAGTGTGAGACGCCTATTAGATAACTGAGGGGAGACTGGCGAACAGGCAGCTGGACACGGGAGGCAGAAAACTCAGCCTTAATCCTGACCATACTAGCCACCAATTGTGGAAGACTGTGAAGCTATTTAACTTTTCTAAAAAAAATCATCTGATGCTGCAGCTATCTGTCTATAAAATGGGGATATCTATAAAATGGGATAATAATGCCACTGTGTGGATTAAATAAAATATGACAAATACTGGAACAGTATCTGAGACACAAAAGACGTTGGATAACCCTTCATTTAATAAATACTGAATTGCTGCCAAGTATAAGGCACTGAAAGTATACAATAATTAATTGTAATGTGCTGTCTCTGAAGAAGCTTTCTCTCTAAAATAGGAGATAAACAGATATGTGAATAACTATATAAAAAGTGTTAAGCAGGGCTGGCCGGGTGGCACAGCAATTAAGTTCACATGCTCTGCTTCAGCGGCCCCCCGGTTCACCGGTTCGGATCCCGGGCATGGACCTACATGCTGCTTATGAAGCCATGCTGGAGCAGGTGCCCCACATATAAAGTAGAGGAAGATGAGCATAGATGTTAGCTCAGGGCCAATTTTCCTCAAAAAACAAAACAAAAAAAAGTGTTAAGAGCCAAATGAGATATTTGCAGAACTGTGTAGAGAGATGAGAGAGAACTTCAAACTGAGAAAATTGGGGGGAAAACACCTCAAACAGGAGTCAGTTCATCTGGGCCTTTAGGATTAAGGAGGTTTGGATATGCAGATAAGGTTGAGAAGGGTGTTCCAAGCAGAGAGAATCAGATGACCAAAAGTATAAAGATAGGAAAGCAGTTACTTCCAGCTCTAGCATCAGACGGAAGAAGGAAGAATGGGGGAGGCAGGGTGAGGGGCGAGGGCAGGCATGCCAGGGAGGGCTCTGAGGGCCAGGTATCAACGTCACAGATCTGATAAATATCATTATACCACACCGCTTTGTGAACAGACATAAAAGCAGGGAAAGGCTCAGGTAGGGTGGGGAACAGACAAGTAAAAACCGCATGACAGATCCATGCCTGTTTACTCTTGGTAACTTGAACTACATTAGCAGCTGCTGGACAGAATGTTCCTCGTGACCAAATGTAGGTCAGGGTGCCAGGAGACACTCCCACAGGATGAAACAGGATAAATGGAACACTAAGGTTTAGCAGGTTGAATAATTTACAGCAACCCTATTCACAACATAGTTACTGGGCGCAATATGAGAGAAGGATAATAAAGAATAGCCAAGGGCCTCCTATGACTCAGTTTATAGAGTACAAAGAGATGTCTAAACTTGGACTCTCGACTTGAACAAGGCTTTCTCCAAGGAGTGATGAGCAAGAAGTGTTACACCAAACAGCTTATCACTTCTTATGCTGGACAGGACTTTCTCCTACAGAAGTACTTGGCACCTAGCAAAACGGCCAGCACGGGCTCCAGATATCTTAGCTGAATGAACATGTAGGAGTAACCAGTGGTTAAATATTCACTGAGCATCTGATACTACCTGGTTAGCTCTAAAATATATTCTTGATTTGAATGAAGAATTATTTCACATATATCTTTTTGGTGGGTGCATGAAGCTATCCCTTCAGCAGCATAAAAATCCATACATTCCAATCAGAACGTACTACCTTCCTGCCAAACCATGTGTCTGGCTTCCATCTACAGGTGATTTACCTGCATGAGAGGCAGGCATTTACCTTTCTTTTTTCTGTCCCAATACCATTTACTGAGAGGGGCTTTCCTCACTGACCTGTAATCTCACCATTCCTATTCTGTACATTTATTTCTCAGACCCGTGGGTCTGCTTCTCTTCCCTGGCTTCCTTGGTTTGTTTATTCCTCTGTCGGTCATGCTATTTTAATGACTGCTGCTTTTCAAACCGTAGTAGGTTTTTATAGCAAATTTACCACTCTCAAGCACTTATTCTAGAGAAATTTTTCAATCAATTTGTCTAATTTCCCTCAAAACCCCAACATGAACTGCATTACCCCTACAGAGTAAGAGGAATTAACATCTTTACAATACTGAATTTTACTATCTGAATAAACAAGATATTTCTCCAGTTAGTCTTCTTTTATATCCTAAAGTTATATAGTTTTCTATACAGAGGTCCTGTACATTTCTTTTTACACATATACACATAATACACAGATATTTCATAGTTTTTATGGCTTTTGAAACGAGGATCCTTTTTCTATTATATTTTCTAACTGGGTATTGCTGATACCAATGGAGGCTATTTCATAATACTTGTCTTGTGTTTATTTTCTGAGGCTAACATGAAAAAGCTAATAACTTCAGTAGCTTGTCCATCTTTCTGCAGAAAGAAACTGCTATTAAGAAGTGAGTCCCTTTTATCTAACCAACATTTTAAATGTATCTTGAACTTAGTTATACACACACACACACACACACACATACACACACAATGTCAGTTTTCCACGCCTCGTGCAAGTAAGACCACCCCATTTAGAAGAGTGCCCACATCTCCTCAGCAAGAGCCGGGCTTCACTTCCTGTGCTTCTAGCTTCAGGGCAACAGGACAGCTTAGCATAAAGGATGGGTCACTTCATCCAATTCTACCTTCCTCAGACACCCAACATTTCGAATGGCTACCGTATTTACCCTAATTAGGATCAAGTCAGGATCTTTTCCATTCCTGTGTTACACACACTCAAAGCTTCCAAAGGCCTAAATATTTCATTGAGGGGAGAGCCTGCCTCTAGATGGCTTCTTTTTTCTCCTGTGTCCATTAAAAAAAAGCAAAAAGAGTCCTTCAACTTAGTTCTGCCAGGATGGTCTCCTTCAGCCAATTTGTCTCTATATACTCTTTATCAGTTCACTGATAATGGTCAAACGTTTTCTCCTATGGATAAAATGGTCAAATGTTTTATCCAATGGATAAAAATTACACATTAAACTGGGAGTTTTATATCAGGTTGTCCGTTTTTAAAATACTACGTTGTTTTTCTTCTACATAAATATTTAAATAAAATTTAAATATCAGCAAAATACTTAAAGCCATGTCACAAAAAACTGTTTTTGAACATGCATTTTGCTCTTAATGTAAACTATCCTCTAATCTGTGGGCCATGTAACCAGTCTTTTCCGTGTGAGCAGAATGTGAGCAGAGGTGGTGAGGAGAAATGCGCTCTCTTTGCTCACACTCAACACCCGCTCCCATCAACTTATCAGGAAGATTCCAGCGATGCTGAAGGAGGTGGAGTCACAAGACAGAAGGAGCCTGGCTCCCTGAATGATGGTCAGAGCAGAGTCTCCCGCCTCAGTGCACTATACCATGAATGAGAAATAAACTTTTATTAAAGCCATTGAAATTAAGTTGCTGTTTTAACAGTAGTTAGCCATCCCTAGCCAGAGAGTAACAAGAGTTTAGAACAGCAGATAAGGGAAATAAAAAAGGTAATGATGAAGATCAAACCAGAGGGGTTACAAGGATCCAGCAAATACTGCATCACACAGATTTGGTACTCATACCAGTTCATATTAGTAAATTCAATTTAGCTATGTTAAATTACTTTTTAAATCTGGTGGTTTAAAAATATAAGCAGCACAATATTTTTTAATGAAATACTATGTGAAATCCCAAAATATACATGAGAAATGTAGGACAGATGTGAGTTGAAGATTGGAGACTAGACCCTCGCCTGCTTAGCACCTCTGGTATTTGCCTATGACTCCAGAAGTCAATTTGAAAATTTGTGACTTTACAACATTGTAACATTTAGTTGCTAATATTAATATTTCTGTTAGCAACATGCACAAGGTGAATTAGTCACGAGTATTCTTTTTGTTTCTACTTTATACTAAATGCTTAATTTAGTTCTCATTTATTATAACGCAAGTATTCAAAGCTATGAATTTATCTCTTAGTACAGCTTTGCCCACATTGCTCAGGTTTTTCTATATTGTGTCTGTTTTTTCCCCATTTTTCTCGCTATATTTTCTACTTTCTTTTTTACTGAAGTATTAGTATTGACTCAATAAGTATTTATTTAATGCCACTATGTGCTAAGCACTAAGGATACTAAGACGAACAAGACCAGTGTGGTCCCTGTTCTCAGGAAGATTGAATTTTCTAAGTGATTTTGATTCTTTTAAACTTACAGAACTAGTTCCTGCTTTCATTATACTATGATGACAACATGCAACCTGGGTTACTTCTTCAAGTTCACTAAGATTTACACAGTGGCCCAATATATTTATTGATTCTGCTGATTAGCTCTTTTTCTTCAAGAATTCCTTATATGTATAAGGTAGATTGCCATCCTCTGTCTTCCTTTTCTGAATTCCAGGTGCATTTCTCAATTCTATTCAATAAATTGTTAATTTGACTAACTATATTTTTTAGTGTATTTAATCAGTTTTGTTTTGGTTTGGTTTGGTTTGTTGTTTTGGATGCAATCTCCTTTCATCCAAGCCTATTTTTTAAGCCTGTTTAATAAAAGTAAAATCTACTTTAATCTCATTAAGGAGAAAAAGATATTTCATCTTCTAAAATTATCTCGTCTCATACCAGTGATTTTTCTCTAAGCTCACAGAACTTTGGTCCATTTCTACGGTTGAAGAATTTTTTTTATAGATGTCATGATTTGTTTTGTATTATTTTTTCTACTTTACTTATCCTTACATTGGATTTATTGGTCATTATTTATCCTGTCCCAATGAGTGGATTGATTTAAAAGCAGGTTTTCTGTATCTTGTTCAACAGAGAAAGCTGTCAGGCTTGACATAAAGAATAGAGAGGTTTATTTTCAATTTCCTCACCTGGTATCCAGGTGTTAGCAGATGTCCCTCTATAAAGACGGTGAGCAAGTTAGTTCTTAAAGACCTGGACTGCATTTATCTCATAACAGATATTCAATCAGTTTTGTTACAGAACAAAGAGACCCATTCAGTACCAGGGAAGGACTAAATCCCCTTTGAAGGAACAAAAGCCAGAAGTTATTTCCATTACTCAGTTGAATACTACATATGAAAATGTATAGCATTCCACAGAAGTGAAACGCATAGGAGTCAAGTAAATGCTCAAGTGTCTTCTCCAGGAAATTCAGATTGACCAAGCTAGTCCAAAGACCTGTGGTCAAAAGAAAGCCCCATGTGGTGCTAAGAAGCAAGAACCAGTGATCAGATCTTATACAGAAGCTGGTGAGTGACAGTACAAGAGGAACTCAGAACAACAAAGAAAGGGCAGCAAGGACGCAGGCTCAAGGGGGGCTGATCTGCAATACTTACAAATGACTGCAGACACTTCTATCCGAATTAGGAAACGCTTTCAGTATCAGAATGACATATAACAAATTTAACTGCTATCTATTTAGAAATTTTATATAAGTCAATTTAAAAGCACAGGTTATTTTTGCAATTTATAGAGCACTATAAAAGACCACTTCACAAGAAGAAAAATTCTAGTCATAAAATTTTCAGCTAAGATAGCTTTTCATTTGAACTATTAAATGCAACTATATTTTGTCCCTTAACCAACATGTTAGAATAGATAAAACATGCTACTGAATCAAAGTGTTAATCTTACCCTGAGAAATCAGCAGAATATTGTCCATAATCAAAGATGTAGACTCTCGTAATTTGGCACACCGTGAGGTATCCCAAAGCAAACAGAAAACAGTACCTGGAAAACAAAAGTAAGCCAGATTAGTGAAAATAAAAGATCCATTTTGTTAAAGAATACATTTTGAATTCCTTTATTAACTATATGGTATGGTTTGAAAATTATTACTAGATCCACTCCACAAATAGCTTTCTTCAATAAATTATAAAAACTTTTTTCTAGTATCTGCCTCAGTTTGCTTGAATTTTGTACCATCTTTGATGGCAAATGCATTTCATTACTGCCTTTACTCATTTTTTCCTTATGAAAGACCTCCATACACCTTATATACCTGAAAGTCATGCTCACAAGCAAAAAACTGTAAATATTGGTATTTATTGTATATATTCTTCCTTTCTAGAAAGCAAAATTTAGCACAAAAATATTGGTTAAAATATACATTAAACAAATTCTTAATAGGATTTTAAAATCTTGTCCTCAATAGTCTAAAATCATACATCCTTAGTGTGGATCACGTAGCATTTACTCACGTTTTATAGGCATGGACATTTAGTGATTTTCACAATTTTAAGATGCTTGTGACAGAGTTACAATAATTAAAAATATACTATGGGGAAAAGAACTTACATATCAATAGAACAGAAACCCAGAATCAGATTCTAGAACACATAACCTTGCATAAAATGACGGCTGCAACGCAAACTAGAGGGAATGGATGGATGATCACGTAATTAGTTGAACAATTTGGGTGGGGAAGGGAGCCATCCCTTCATCTAAACAGTTCTAGGTGGATTAAAGAATTATATATACAATATAAAAAAAAACACATAGCAGCTATGAATAAATATTGAAATATTCTCAAACTGGGGAAGGACTTTCTAAACATATATAGTATAGAAGAAATCAATCGTTAAAAAAAACCCAATATATTTGGCTAAGTTAAAAATCTTAAATTTCTCATGTAGACAATTCAGGTCGTTTTATGAAAGAGTTCTTTCAAACTTTAGACAAATAGGTAATTCTGATCTACTTGAATTACTCCTGAGCAAAGAAAAAGGGAGGAAAGCGTCCTAATTCAAATACTTTACAAAGTTATTATATTCTTGATAGCTATACCTGATAAAGTAGGACATATGCATACTCACACACAAAGTGCTGACAAATCCAACTTAAAATGATTTCTAAAAGTATGTGGCAAATTGTATTTTCCAAAGATGGCTGCAACAATATCTCCCAGTTCATACGCTCTTCTGCTCCCTCTTGAAGAGGAACAGTCTCCTTCTCTATCCACTTCGAATCCGAGCTGGCCCTTCACCTGCACTGACCAGCGGGTTACGGCAGGAGTAACACTTTGCTAGTTCCAGGCACAGCCCATAATTAGCCTGGCGGTTTCTACTTCTTGCCTTTTGGAAGCTGGTTGTCAGAAAAGAAGCGTGACTATCCTGAGACCACCCCACGGAGAGGGTCTGCAGGATGAGATACAAAGTGGCAGGGAGCAGGGAGGGAGGGGGAGAGAGCAGCGAGGAGGGAGAAGGAGCGCCCAGTTGAAAGAAGTGTGAGTGAAAACACTGATGTCAGATGAAAAAGACATATCTATCTAGTTGAAGCTTTCCTGGATTCCCGACCTATAAAATCATAAGCAAAATAATATAACAATTTGTTTTAAGCCACTAGGTTTTGATGTAGTGACATAACCAGAAAAGAAGCTGGTAAGTGAAAATAGGGTGCTACCATAACAAAAACCTAAAACACACAGTGGCTTTAGGACTGGGTGGCAGGCAGAAGCAGAAGAGGTCTTGTGGACATTGCTAGTGAAGTCTGAAGGGCAGTAAAGACATTCTAATTGGAGGCTACAGAAAGGCAACTCATGTTACACAGGGGCAGAAACTGGGTAATACTGTTTTCTACCATAACATGGAAAATAGAAAATATACCTAATAATAAGTGCCAAGAGGTTTCCTTTAGGTACACATAACAAGGTATGGATAGAGGGAGATGAACTAAAAAAATAAAAAGGGTTCAGTTTTTGAGCAGAATTTAGGAACAATAGAAAGGGTTCAGGACAGTCTTTCTAGGCAGCAAAATATTCTCTCTTTTTTTAAAGACTGGTCCTGAGCTAACATCTGTTGCCAATCTTTTTGTTTTTTCCTCTTCTCCCCAAAGCTCCGCAGTACATAGTTGTGTATTCTAGTTGTAGGTCCTTCTAGTTCTGCTATGAGGGATGCCGCCTCAGCACGGCTTGAGGAGCGGTGCTATGTCTGCGCCCAGGATCCAAACCGGTAAAACCCTGGGCCACTGAAGCAAAACTTAACCACCTGCCATGGGGTCAGCCCCCAGCAGAATATTCTTAAAGAAGTCAAGGTAAAGAGAAGTCAAGGGTACTCTCTCATGACACCTCAGAAAGTTTTAAGGGCACAGCTTTATAGAATCTCTGAGGAAAAAAAAAAAAGAGTTTCTAAGAATCTTAAGCGTATGCCTCTTAGACTCTCTGCTAGACAAGGACGTTTTTAAAGAATCCCGATGGTGTTACCCTGCAGCACTTTCAGACCAGTGCAAAAAGGGGACTGTTGAAAAGAGATCCGTGGGTGTAGCTTCTGTCTAATGCAGGAGGATTATAGTTAGATACACAGGAAGCCCACATTGTTTTTTAAAGGAGTTATATGAGATTGGATTGAAAGGGAGAAATGGTTCAAAATGAAAAGAGAGCCTTAGATTCACAACTATCTACTGGTAGGTAGCAGGCTAAGAAAGCTGTTCAACCGCAAAATCTGGTTATTTCTCACGAAAAAGGAAGGTGTGGAGTCAAGAGCCCAGAGGGTGAAGGCAAGAGCCACAGAGAACCACTCACAGGGACTGGGTCTGGGCCCTAATCAAGGAACTGATGACACATGTCTGTCTGGATTTCACAACTGCTGTGGGGCAGGGATTGCTATGTGACTTCCATTCCCCTCCTTTTTTAACAGAAGTGTCTACTACAGTTATCCTATCACTGTTCACCGTTATATATCAGGTATTAGAGAGGCCAAAAATTTGCCCCTTTAGTTTACTGGTCCTCAGATGGAGAAAAACTGTACTTGAGGAACCACACTCAAGAAGCCTCATCCATACTAATGACAAGATAGAGATCTTGAGCTCGCTGCCATAACAAGATGAGACTTTGGGGATCTTGGGAAGGAAGTGAATGTATTTTTTACGCAGGATTTATGTGAATTGTAGGGACCAGAGGACAGACTATCTCCAAAGATCACTGCCCCCAACCACAATCCTCCCTGTTGCACACGTAGATCTGCATATCAAGAGTTGGAATACAATTCTCCTTCCCTTGAATGTGGGCTGGACTTCACAACTTGGTTTACCAAGAGAATACAATGGAAATGACTTCCAGAAACTTCAAGGCTAGGTCATAAGAAGTCTTGCTGTGTCCTCCAAGGTTTCTTGGAATGCTTGTCCTTAGCATGCTTTCTCTGAGCCCAGCCCACATGAAGAGGCAACACGTAAGTGCTCCCGTCAACAATCCCAGCTGATCTCCAGCCAACAGCCAACATCGACTCTAGCTGTAGAAGGGAACCATCCTGGATGTCAAGTAGTCAAGACTTCAAATGACTGCAGTCCTAGCCAACATTTAACAGCAACCACACGAAGATTCCAAGCGAAAATTGTCCAGCTGAGTATAGTTAACACAGAGAACCATGAAAAACAATAATAAATTGTTGTTAGGCCACTAAGTTTGGGGTGGTTCGTCATACTGCAGTAGAGAACTGAAATAATTCCTTACTAAGACTTGAGCGCACTAAAACTCATAGGAATTTAAAATACCTCACCTTGATCAAGTAAGGCTTATTTGATAAATACAAGTATGATTCAATATAGGAAGATCAGTAATACATATAATCATAATGATGAGTCAAAGGAAAAAACCAGATACATAAAAAAGCATTTAATAAAATTCAATAATGTTTCCACATAAAAAGAAAACTCTCAGTAAACTAAGGGAAAAGGATGCTTCCTTAACAACAAAAAAAACCCTATCAAAATACTGAGTACTTTATTGGCCTTAAAATACTATTAATTCATGGAGGAAAGCATATGAAAGTTTTTGAGGGGGAAAGAAGAGCTATACGTGTTAGTATGGATCAACTTATCTGTAGACTTATTTTGAAAATTTAAATAACATTAAAGTCCACTCTCTTCAAACTAATCTCTAAATTTAGCATCATAATCCTAATCAAAATCTTAACAATACTTTTAGTGAAACCTGACTAGCTGATTTTCAAGGTCTTCGGGGAAAACTAAACAAACACGATGAGGAGGACCTGCCCTATCCTACAAAGAATATGCCATGGTGATTTATAATGTAGTATTGTTTCAGAAATAGATCAAAAGACTGACTGAACAGAGAAGAAAGTTCAAAACTAGACCCATTGTACAAACGCAAGTTTTTGTTTATTATAAAGCTGGCATATAAAATTAGGGAGAGAAGGATGAATGAGGCAAATGAGGTTAAAAAGTTAGCTCTCCTTTCAGAAATAAAAATAGTTTCTCAGTTCACACTACACACACATGTAGAAAAATCCAGTCAGATTATGACAAGATCTAAATGTCAAAAATAAGACAATAAAAAGTACTTGAATAAAATACAAAAGAATATCCTCAAAATCCTGGAATGGGAAAACCTTCATAAGCATGACAAAAATCATAAATGCCATGAAGATAAAGTCTGACATTTATTATAAAAACACTGGACATTTCTATATGACGGAAAATTAAATGAGTAACTATTTACTTACTATATATAGTAGGTTAATATCCCTAATAAACAAATTCCACAAATCAACAAGAAAAGAATTCAAGAGAAAAATGGATGAGAATATGCATGAGCAAATTATAGAATAAAAAATTCTAACAGCCAGTCCATTTGGAAAAATAAATGAGATTCAAGATAAGGAATGATAGGAAACAGTAATACCAATTCAGAAACACATATTAGAAGGATAATATTTGTCAAACATAATTGGAAAACGTTTAAAAGTAGATAACACTTTTTTTTTTTAAGATTTTATTTTTTCCTTTTTCTCCCCAAAGCCCCCTGGTACATAGTTGTGTATTCTTCGTTGTGGGTTCTTCTAGCTGTGGCATGTGGGACGCTGCCTCAGCGTGGTCTGATGAGCAGTGCCATGTCCGCGCCCAGGATTCGAACCAACGAAACACTGGGCCACCTGCAGTGGAGCGCGCGAACTTAACCACTCGGCCACGGGGCCAGCCCCAACACTTTTAAGATTGGCAAAAGTTTAAAAGTAGATAAATATCCAGTTTGGGTAGGGAAAACATGCACTCTTAAACACAGTTTGTAGGGATGAAATTTTAAACAGCCTTCTTTTGGCAGGTGATTTTGCAGTGCACATCAGAATCTGTACATACTCTCTGAACTGCCAATTTCACTTTCAGGAGTCGATCTCAAAAAGTAAAAATATTCACAAACATGCACAAGGATACATACAAAGACAGTCACTAAAGCACCGTATTTAATGACAAAAATGGAAAACCAACTAAATGTCCCCAATATGGTATTAGTTCAAATAAATGGAAATAATAAAATAGACAGCCACACTACAGAATTCAGGAGCAGTGAATAAGGAGACATCTCTATGTACACACAATGAAAGTCAGCGTTAAGTGAAAAAAGTAAGGTAAGAATAGTATGTTTAAAATGTAATCCTATTTTAGGTACAAAAAAATCTATACAGACCTATATTTACATACATATGTGTTTTTATGTACATAAATATATACTGATATATCACAAAAAAAGTTCTAGAACAAAACTGTAGTAGACACTGTAGGGTTGAGGCACTCCATATGCACGTCCACCTCCATTCTCCCTAGATTCCCTCGAAGATAGAGGGCAGAGGGCTAAGCGTTCAATCTCCCAGCCTCCCCAGCGGTCAGACGCAGCATGAGACACAGCCCTCGCCTGTGAGACGCATGGAGAAGCCGGCTGAGGGTCCTGAAAAAGGTTCAGATCTGCATTGCCCCACGTGGCGACCACTTGCAGAAGTGTTCTAGATCTGGTTCATACCGGCTCAAGAAAGCTGCTAATTTTCTTTTTCTTGATTGCTTCTTTTTTTTTTTTAATTGAGTTAATGATAGGTTACAATCTTGTGAAATTTCAGTTGTACATTAATGTTTGTCATTCATGTTGTAGGTGCACCACTTCACCCTTTGTGCCCACCCCCCACCCCACCTTTCCCCTGGTATCCACTAAACTGTTCTTAATCCATAATTTTAAATTCCTCCTATGAGTGGAGTCATACACAGATTATCCTTCTCTAGCTGGCTTATTTCACTTAACATAATTCCCTCAAGGTCCATCCATCTTATTGCAAATGGAATGATTTTGTTCTGTTTTGCAGCTGAGTAGTATTCCATTGTATATATGTACCACATCTTCTTTATCCATTCGTCTGTTGATGGGCACTTAGGTTGCTTCCATGTCTTGGCTATTGTAAATAATGCTGCAATGAACATTGGGGTGCATGGGACTTTTGGAATTGCTGACTTCAGGCTCTTTGGATAGATACCCAGTAGTGGGATGGCTGGATCGTATGGTAGTTCTATTTTTAATTTTTTGAGGAATCTCTATACTGTTTTCCATAGTGGCTGCACCAGTTTGCATTCCCACCAGAAAGCTGCTAATTTTTTAAGAATTTTTGTAGGCTAGTTGTTAAATCAGCCATTATTAAAAATTAAATGATATGAACATAAAATTAAATTATATTACAAACAAAGGTATTAAATATTCAAAACTCATCACTTCCCAGTTACTTCTTACCGTTGGCTGTTTTCTGTGCTCTTGAGGTTATTCAGATCTACTAAAGCTGCGTGGTGGGATACTATATGATGCTGAGCTACGGAGCGTCTCTTCCCACGTCCACATTAAGAGACTTCAGGTCAGCAGCATTAAGTGGACCATGGTGGAATACTGACACTATGGAAATAGGCAAACACTCTGAATCTTCTTGACCCTTTAAACTAAAGCCTATAAGACAAATCTTACCTACCGCCAGTTTCTGTAAATAACATTTTATTTGATCACCCTCATGCTCATTTGTTTACATGTGCCCATGGCTGCTTCTGCCTTATAACAGCAGAGCCGAATAGTTGCAAAAGAAACTGTACAACCCTCAAAGCCTAAAATATTTACTATCTGGTCCTTGATGGAAAAAGTTTGCTGACCTGAATTAGAATTAAAGCAATGAAGAAAAATGCTAATAATGCACATTAAACCTTAGAAAGTGTATCATGATTGTAGCCATTACATTGTGCATAGCACCCCCCCCCAAAAAAAGGAAATATACTTCCAGTGTTCAAAAACTCTTATTCAATTCAGAAAGAAGTGCTATTTTTTCCCTATTATCTGTAACTGAAACGCATTCCTAACTAACACCAAAGCACACAAAACTTTTGTTGTTATCTTTGAGTTAGACTGCAGGGAACGGCAATGGGGAAAGCCTTGGATTTCCCAAGTTCACATACTAGCAAGGGAAGCAGAAATGTAAGCTAATACGAAGGTGCACAATACTATTGTGAGTGCTACGGTCAATGCATGAGTTCCACTGAATGCCTCCAAAGTGGAAAATATACATGCAAATAAAATCCAGACAGACCTGACCTAAATTTAACAGCCCCATTGCTACATGTGTGACCATAATAAAGTTACTTTATTTCTGAACCCTGCTTCTCTCACTTACAAAAGCTAGATACAGGGGCTGGCCCAGTGGTGCAGTGGTTAAGTTTGCACATTCTGCTTCGGCAGCCCAGGGTCCGCCGGTTCAGATCCCGGGTGCAGACACGGCACCACTTGGCAAGCCATGCTGTGGCAGGCATCCCACCCATAAAGTAGAGGAAGATGGGCACGGATGTTAACTCAAGGCCAGTCTTCCTCAGCAAAAAGAGGAGGATTTGCAGCAGTTAGCT